>NC_079195.1:223951164-224178664 GCF_029499605.1 Hyla sarda
GCACCAGTTGATTTAAAAAAATAAATATATATATATATATATATATATATATTTTCCAGCGGAGTACCCCTTTATCAATATAGCAGAGCTGAGTTTTGTAAGTGTAACTTTGCTGAGGTTGACAATGTAGCAGGGCTGGATCAGACAATGTGGCTGAGGTGTAACAGATGTGAGATTATCAACAAAGATGACCAGAGCTTTTTAAGTAGCAAAACGCAGTCTATCAATGTAGCAGTGAGGAGTTTGTCCATGTACCTCTGCCAAGTTAAAGGGGTTATCAAGGAAAAAAAACTTTTTTTTATATATATATATCAACTGGCTCCAGAAAGTTAAACAGATTTGTAAATTACTTCTATAAAAAAAATCTTAATCCTTTCAGTACTTATGAGCTCATGAAGTTTAGTTGTTCTATTCTGTCTAAGTGCTCTCTGATGACACCTGTCTCGGGAACTGTCCAGAGTAGAAGCAAATCCCCATAGCAAACCTCTTCTACTCTGTGCAGTTCCCGAGACAGGCAGAGATGTCAGCAGAGAGCACTGTTGCCAGACCGAAAAGAACAACTCAACTTCAGCAGCTGATAATTATTGGAAGGATTAAGATTTTTTAAATAGAAGTAATTTACAAATCTGTTTAACTTTCTGGAGCCAGTTGATATATATACATATATATATATATATATATATATATATATATATATATATATATATAAAAGTTTTTTTCCTGAAATACCCCTTTAATTATTTTAGAACAGTGGTCTTCAACCTGCGGACCTCCAGATGTTGCAAAACTACAACTCCCAGCATGCCCAGAGGTCCGCAGGTTGAAGACCACTGTCCTAGACTACTGAATGGCAGATCTGTGGTGATATTTCTCTACTATAAAAGGTAGATCTGCCATTCAGGAGATCAGGAAGGCTGGGTGATAGGGAAACACACTCCTAGACTACTGAATGGCAGATCTGTGGTGACATTTCTCTACTATAAGAGGTAGATCTGCCATTCAGGAAAGCTGTGTGATAGGGAAACACACTCTTAAAGGGGTACTCCGGTGAAAACCTTTCTTCTTTTAAATCAACTGGTGGCAGAAAGTTAAACATATTTGTAAATTACTTCTATTAAAAAATCTTAATCCTTCCTGTACTTATTAGCTGCTGAATACTACAGAGGAAATTCTTTTCTTTTTGGAATGCTCTCTGATGACATCACGAGCACAGTGCTCTCTGCTGACGTTATTATAATAATAATAATAATAATAACGCTTTATTTATTGTTGTCCTTAGTGGGATTTGAACCCAAGGCCCCAGCGCTAACCACTGAGCCACCATGCTGCCCTTAGCATACATCTGCTATGCACGGTTGCTAAAATGGACAGAGATGTCAGCAGAGAGCACTGTGCTTGTGATGTCATCAGTGTTCCAAAAAGAAAGGAATTTCCTCTGTAGCATTCAGCAGCTAATAAGTACTGGAAGGATTAAGATTTTTTAATAGAAGTAATTTACAAATATGTTTAACTTTCTGCCACCAGTTGATTTAAAAGAAAAAAGGTTTTCACCGGAGTACCCCTTTAAGACTACTGAATGGCAGTTCTGTGTGACATTTCTCTATTAATATTGCTAAGTAGTAATCTGCCATTGAGGAAAGCTGGGTGATAGGGGAGCAATCTCCTACACCAGTGGTCTCCAACCTGCGGACCTCCAGATGTTGCAAAACTATAACTCCCAGCATGCCCGGACAGCCATCGGCTGTCCGGGCATGCTGGGAGTTGTAGTTTTGCAACATCTGGAGGTCCGCAGGTTGGAGACCACTGCATTAGAAGTTGAGTTTGCTAATGTAGCACAGCCGAGGGTGTCACTGTGTCAGACAATCCAGTAGAGATGAGCGAATTTACAGTAAATTCGATTCGTCACGAACTTCTCGGCTCGGCAGTTGATGACTTTTCCTGCATAAATTAGTTCAGCTTTCCGGTGCTCCGGTGGGCTGGAAAAGGTGGATACAGTCCTAGGAAAGAGTCTCCTAGGAATGTATCCACCTTTTCCAGCCCACAGGAGCACCTGAAAGCTGAACTAATTTATGCAGGAAAAGTCATCAACTGCCGAGCCGAGAAGTTTGTGACGAATCGAATTTACTGTAAGTTCGCTCATCTCTACAATCCAGCAGAGCTGAGTTTGTCATTTCTGGGACAAAGGCCAATGCCATGAAAACAAAATGCAAATTTCCATAATTATGCAAATGAGCCAAGATCCCACGAAGATTGTGCAGTCAGGAAAGAATTCACACACACACATCACCCCAAGTCTTCAGCCTACGTCATGCAATAGTAAGGGCCCCGTAACGCGCTCCCAGCAGGGGCCGCCGGGTACAAATACAGTACAGGCCCTGCAGACAGGCCGCAACAAAACCATCAGGTCATTTATTAACATTGACGAGTCCATCTAATTCATGCACGCAAAGGTTCACCGAGAGGTTAATATAGAGACGGCCATTGAGGGCCCAAGTGTCAATCACAAGATAGATGGGCCGGAATATTCTGCAGGATCCCTGATGGTTTCCCAGGAGGGGACGTTACAGTAGATGTGATACAAAAGGGACATTCATCAGCTTGTTACTCGTCAGCCCCTAATAAAGTCTCAATAATGAGTGACCCATATAGGGGAGACATAGGGTCGCCACCTTTATTGCAAAAAAAATAAAAAATACCGGCCGTGCTACTTTGCATAATTAATTATATATGCGTGACATCACAGGATACACATATGCAGGGAAAATTTGGTCCTATTCTGACCCCTATAACTTTTTTATTCCTCCTTATACGGCCTGTATGAGGGTCATTTTTTGCCCCAATCTGTATTTTTTAACAGGACAATTTTTGTCTAGATGGGACTTTTTGATCGCTTTTTTTTTTTTTTTAAATTAAATTAGGGAGCTGCAGTTAGTTACTAACTACAACTCCCAGCATGTTGGACTATTTAGTAGTATATAGTATAAGTCAGTGTTTCCCAACCAGGCGGGCCTCCAGCTGTTGCAAAACTACAACTCCCAGCATGTTGGACTATATAGTAGTATATAGTATAGGTCAGTGTTTCCAAACCAGGGGAGCCTCCAGCTGTTGCAAAACTACAACTCCCAGCATGTTGGACTATATAGTAGTATAGAGTATAGGTCAATGTTTCCCAACCAGGGGTGCCTCCAGCTGTTGCAAAACTACAACTCCCAGCATGTTGGACTATATAGTAGTGTATAGTATAGGTCAGTGTTTACCAACCAGGGGTGCCTCCAGTTGTTGCAAAACTACAACTCCCAGCATGTTGGACTATATAGTAGTGTATAGTATAGGTCAGTGTTTCCCAACCAGGGGTGCCTCCAGCTGTTGCAAAACTATAACTCCCGGCATATTGGACTATATAGTAGTATATAGTATAGATGAGTGTTTCCCAACCAGGGGTGCCTCCAGCTGTTGCAAAACTACAACTCCCAGCATGTTGGATTATATAGTAGTATATAGTATAGGTCAATGTTTTCCAACCAGGGGTGCCTCCAGCTGTTGCAAAACTACAACTCCCAGCATGTTGGACTATATAGTAGTATATAGTATAGGTCATTGTTTCCCAACCAGGGGTGCCTCCAGCTGTTGCAAAACTACAACTCCCAGCATGTTGGACTATATAGTAGCATATAGTATAAGTTAGTGTTTTCCAACCAGGGGTGCCTCCAGCTGTTGCATAACTACAACTCCCAGCATGTAACAGCTGGAGGCGCTCTGGTTGGGAAACACTGGTACAGGTTATGGTGAAACATTCCGGGAGTTAGAGGATTGGTTGGATAAATACCGGCCACCCTGGGGAGGCAGCAGGAGAAGACTTCAGGGCCGGGGAGGGATAACACTGAGGGGGCCTCAAAATTTAAATACAGTAATACACCTGCATAATACTGCCATATAGATTTTACATAATACTGCCATATAGATTTTACATAATACTGCCATATAGATTTTACATAATACTGCCATATAGATTTTACATAATACTGCCATATAGTTCCCAAATATTATGCAGTATTCAAATAATATTCCTTTAAGAATCCACATAACACTGTTATTCAGGTCCAAAATAATTTGTAGTATACAAATATTACTTCCATAAAAGCCCACATAATACTGTTATATAGTTCCCACATACTGCCATATAGTTCCCACAAAATACTGCCATATAGTTTTTAGATATTACTGCCATATAGTTCCTACAAAATACTGACCTATGAAATACTGCCATACAGTTCCAACATAATACTGCCATAAAGTTAAATTAGAACTATATGACAGTATTATGTGGGCTCCTAAAGGAGCCCACATAATACTGTCATATAGTTCTAATTTAATGCTGCCATATAGGTCCCACATATAACAACATTTTCATTTCGAGATATTACCACCATACACATTATCGCCAAATAATACTGGGTGGTTTTAGTTTCTTCCCAGGTTTCCTTTCTTTTGGGGGCTCTTAGTAAACTGCAACCCGGGCAATTGTCCAGTCTGCAGCCCCCTACAGACCATTCCGCTCTTATATGTTAATGATGGAGGAATGCAGAGATGTATCCCACACTATAAGCTTAGATACGCAAATGATAATACCAGAATACTTTCCCATCTCATTAAAGGGGTATTCCAGGGGAAATTTTTTTTTTTATATGAACTGGCTCCAGAAAGTCAAACAGATTTGTAAATTGTTTCCTATTAAAAAATCTTAATCCTACCAATAATTATCAGCTGCTGAAGTTGAGTTGTTCTTTTATGTCTGGCAACAGTGCTCTCTGCTGACATCTCAGTCTGTCTCGAGAACTGCACAGAGTAGAAGAGGTTTTCTAATGGGGATTTGCTTCTACTCTGGACAGTTCCCGAGACAGGTGTCATCAGAGAGCACTTAGACAGAAAAGAACAACTCAACTTCAGCAGCTTATAAGTACTGAAAGGATTAAGATTTTTTTTAATAGAAGTAATTTACAAATCTGTTTAACTTTCTGGAGCCAGTTGAGATATATATAAAAAAGTTTTTCCTGGAATACCCCTTTAAAATTTTTCTTGTCTACAGAGGCCGTAATGGGGCAGAACAACATCCAGTAAGGAGACAACTGGTGAGCGGGCCGTTCACCACTTGTCTCCTTTCTGGATGTTGTTCGGCCCCAGGGGTCCACACGCAGAACGAGCGGCTGACACTCGCCCAGTTGGCCGGTCCTATCGATAACACATCGGTTATTTGCTCAGGTATCGGGTTGACAGCTGAGCTCCCCCTCATCTCATATTCTCCTGTAATGTGCGCTGGGCCGGACCCTTCCAGGGATTGAGTGCTGCCATTTAAAGGCACAGGGGCCCCACAATGACAGACGAGGATTATGCGCTCCTACCGGGTGACGTCTCTGTCGCCGCAGTTGTCACTTTTTCCGCATTGATAAGATCTCACTATGATTTGTCAATGACAAAACCTTTGGGAGCAAATACACATCAGAAGGCGCAACATGTTATACATGAGACAGCGAAACAAAGTATCCAGCAAAGTAAACAGAATTAAGTTACATCGTTACACAGCGTGAAATTGTTCATTCTTAAAGGGGTACTCCGGTGGAAAACTTTTTTTTTAAATCAACTGGTGCCAGAAAGTTAAACAGATTTGTAAATTACTTCTATTAAAAAATCATAATACTTCCAGTATTTTTTAGGGTCTGTATACTACAGAAGAAATGGTTTTCATTTTGGAACACAGAGCTCTCTGCTGACATCATGACCACAGTGCTCTCTGCTGACACCTCTGTCCATTTTGGGAACTGTCCAGAGCAGCATATGTTTGCTATGGGGATTTTTTCCTACTCTGGACCGTTCTTAAAATGGACAGAGATGTCAGCAGAGAGCACTGTGGTCATGATGTCAGCAGAGAGCTCTGTGTTCCAAAAAGAAAAGAATTTCCTCTGGAGTATTCAGCATTTAATAAGTATTGGAAGGATTAAGATTTTTTTAATAGAAGTAATTTACAAATCTGTTTAACTTTCTGGCACCAGTTGATTTAAAAAAAAAAAAGTTTTTCACGGGAGTACCCCTTTAAAGGGAAACTCCATCCTGACTAATTCACTAATTCTTAGGAAAGACTGTCAGGACATTATGGGAGTTGTTGTTCATTAACAGATGGAAAAGTAGGGGAGAAATAGCCGGATAACAGTCACATGATGTCATTCCTCAGCCTGCCTTAGATTTCTATCTTGAATCTATCTATCTAATATCTATCTATCTATCTCATATCTATCTATCTATCTAATATCTATCTATCTATCTCATATCTATCTATCTCATATCTATCTATCTATCTCATATCTATCTATCTATCTATCTCATATCTATCTATCTCATATCTATCTATCTATCTCATATCTATCTATCTCATATCTATCTATCTATCTATCTCATATCTATCTATCTCATATCTATCCATCTATCTAATATCTATCTATCTATCTCATATCTATCTCATATCTATCTATCTCATATTTATCTATCTCCTATCTATCTATATCCTATCTATCTATATCCTATCTATCTATCTCATATCTATCTATCTATCTCCTATCTATCTATATCCTATCTATCTATCTATCTCATATCTATATCCTATCTATCTATCTATCTCATATCTATCTAGCTCATATCTATCTATCTATCTCATATCTATCTATCTATCTCATATCTATCTATCTATCTATCATATCTATCTCTCTCATATCTATCTATCTCATATCTATCTATCTCATATCTATCTATCTATCTATCTATCTCATATCTATCTATCTATCTATCTATCTCATATCTATCTATCTATCATATCTATCTATCTCATATCTATCTTTCTATCTATCTCATATCTATCTATCTCATATCTATCTATCTCATATCTATCTATCTCATATCTATCTATCTATCTATCTCATATCTATCTATCTCTCATGTTTATCTAGATATATTGATTTATTTGATTAACACTTAATACCCTGGAACCGGTGCTTTGCGGCCTGCATATGGTGTGTTAAACGCCGGTAATTGTTTACTCGTAAAAGTAAAATATCCCCTACAGTGTAATTGGTCGTATTAACCTCAGCTGGAAATGACAGTCCTCCTGACGGGCAGCAATAACACTCTTACTGGCGCTCTTTAAGGGTCCGATGTTTGATCTGGAAGGTTCCCTTATTAGCGGCATTTCATGTAATTAGTAATATCATTAAAGCGTCTTTAGTACTTTCTTCCAAGAAACACAGAATGAAAAGTGAGACGTCTGTATTTCGGATAATTATTGGTCCCATACATGAAATTACAGAGTGCTGTGCTGTGACAGGCAGGATCCTCCGGGCGCAGTGTTTTCTTTTATTTTGAGGGGGGGACTTCCAGTCTGGAGTTTGTGGTTGTTAAGGCCCTGGCTGAATGCGCCCTCCCGGAGGATGTTTTGGTAATTTATTGGGTCTGCCATTTTTGCTGCTCCTCAATAAATAAAAGTTGTAGTAGAATCAGCGTGAGGTGAAGATATATGTCTCCTATAATAGATCTGCGGTCAGGAATGCTGGGACGGCCCTTCTATAAATCCAACACATATTTTCCCTTTTACAAAAATTGTTCTCATAACCCAAAACCTACTACAAATCGGAATAAATGTAGAGTTGTGTGTGTTCCCCGCCGCCCATTAGTAAAATTATTAAAGGGGTACTCCGCTGGAAAACATTATATTTAAATTAACTGGTGCCAGAAAGTTAAACAGATTTGTAAATTACTTCTATTTAAAAATATTAATCCTTCCAGTACTTATCAGCTGCTGTATGCTCCACAGAAAGTTCTTTTCTTATTGAATTTCCTTTCTGTCTTACCACAGTGCTCTCTGCTGACACCTCTGTCCATGTCAGGAACTGTCCAGAGCAGGAGAGGTTTTCTATGGGGATTTGCTCCTACTCTGGACAGTTCCTGACATGGACAGAGGTGTCAGCAGAGAGCACTGTGGTCAGACAGAAAGGAAATTCAAAAAGAAATGAACTTCCTGTGGAGCATATATATGGGCCCCTCTGTCTGAAGCACTGTATATTTGGGCAGAGGGGCCCATATATACAATACTCCAGACAGAGGGGCCCATATATACAATGCTCCAGGCAGAGGGGCCCATATATACAATGCTCCAGGCAGAGGGGCCCATATATACAGTGCTCCAGGCAGAGGGGCCCATATATACAGTGCTCCAGACAGAGGGGCCCATATATACAGTGCTCCAGACAGAGGGGCCCATATATACAGTGCTCCAGGCAGAGGGGCCCATATATACAATGCTCCAGGCAGAGGGGCCCATATATACAGTGCTCCAGGCAGAGGGGCCCATATATACAGTGCTCCAGACAGAGGGGCCCATATATACAGTGCTCCAGACAGAGGGGCCCATATATACAGTGCTCCAGGCAGAGGGGCCCATATATACAATGCTCCAGGCAGAGGGGCCCATATATACAGTGCTCCAGGCAGAGGGGCCCATATATACAGTGCTCCAGACAGAGGGGCCCATATATACAGTGCTCCAGACAGAGGGGCCCATATATACAGTGCTCCAGACAGAGGGGCCCATATATACCGTACTCCAGACAGAGGGGCCCATATATACAATGCTCCAGGCAGAGGGGCCCATATATACAGTGCTCCAGGCAGAGGGGCCCATATATACAGTGCTCCAGACAGAGGGGCCCATATATACCGTACTCCAGACAGAGGGGCCCATATATACAGTGCTCCAGACAGAGGGGCCCATATATACAATGCTCCAGACAGAGGGGCCCATATATACAGTGCTCCAGACAGAGGGGCCGATATATACAGTGCTCCAGACAGAGGGGCCCATATATACAATGCTCCAGACAGAGGGGCCCATATATACAGTGCTCCAGACAGAGGGGCCCATATATACAGTGCTCCAGACAGAGGGGCCCATATATACAGTGCTCCAGACAGAGGGGCCCATATATACCGTACTCCAGACAGAGGGGCCCATATATACAATACTCCATTCAGAGGGGCCCATATATACAGTGCTCCAGACAGAGGGGCCCATATATACAGTGCTCCAGACAGACGGGCCCATATATACAGTGCTCCAGACAGAGGGGCCCATATACACAATGCTCCATTCAGAGGGGCCATATATACAGTGCTCCAGACAGAGGGGCCGATATATACAGTGCTCCAGACAGAGGGGCCCATATATACAATGCTCCAGACAGAGGGGCCCATATATACAGTGCTCCAGACAGAGGGGCCCATATATACAGTGCTCCATTCAGAGGGGCTCATATATACAGTGCTCCAGACAGAGGGGCCCATATATACAGTGCTCCATTCAGAGGGGCCCATATATACAGTGCTCCATTCAGAGGGGCCCATATATACAGTGCTCCAGACAGAGGGGCCCATATATACAGTGCTCCAGACAGAGGGGCCCATATATACAGTGCTCCAGACAGAGGGGCCCATATATACAGTGCTCCAGACAGAGGGGCCCATATATACAGTGCTCCAGACAGAGGGGCCCATATATACAGTGCTCCATTCAGAGGGGCCCATATATACAGTGCTCCAGACAGAGGGGCCCATATATACAATGCTCCATTCAGAGAGCCCTCTAGTCATTATAGGGGTTGTATCATTTCGTCTGCGGATCCTCCTGTACTGACCCCCATAGTAAAGGAAGGAGCTGATACATTACAAGTACAAACTATAGCATCGGGCCCCGGCGTCCTCTTAGTACTCGGCTCCTTTCTACAGCTACTAAAGAGGGAAGAGTCCCCTGAATCCCCTCACTATGGCCGAACAGGGGATTTCATAGGTAATGTCTAGACCACATCCACCTAAATACGTCTCTCTACAATCCTGGTCCAGGAAACTTTTAGGGCTCAGACATTTATCCTGGATGTCCCTGAATAAAGCTGAGATTTCAGTCGTCTTATAAATAGTTTTATAATTCCCCCTCTTATGATTCCCCCCTAATATGACATCATCTACCCCTGTACTGGAGTAATGTGGGATATAGACACTTCCCACTGATCACATCACCAAGACAAAAGGATCAGTAAATATTTATTGCCAAATTCTGGTTGACAAATGGCTTAGAGGGAGGAAAAAAACTTTCCAAAATGTTACTAAAGATCCTCATAGAGGCAGGGCTCAAGTCCTGCAGGAACTCATGGGAACGGAGTTCCTACACTTTTTCCCGCAGTTCACGTTAGCAGGAGTCCTGCAGGACCAGCCCTTAAAGGGGTACTCTGCCCCTAGACATGTTATCCTTTGGATAGGGGATAAGACGTCTGATCGCGGGGGTCTTCGCTGCGGCACCCCAGACATTGGGTGAACAGAGCGAAGTTCTCTCCATGCCGGATGACTGGTGATGCAGGGCAGAGGCTCGTGACGTAACAGTAATGCAATCTCAATGCAAGTCTATTGGAGGGGGCGTGACCGACGTCACGCCCCCTCCCATAGACTTGCATTGAGGGGCAGTGACCATGAGTCATGAGCCTCTGTCGCTACACCCATCGTCTAAACAAATGTTGGGTGCCGCAGGGAGAACGTGGGGTCCCCAGTGGCGGGACCCCCGGGATCAGACATCTTATCTCCTCTCCTTTGGATAGGGTATAAGATCATAACAGAAAAATAGAATGGAGACACTTGTAATGTAAAAATTACATAATTTTATTAAATATACATTAAAAAATTAATTAATTTAAAATCACAAATGGGGAGAAGCATCCACAAAGTGGAGAGACAAAGGCGTTGCTCACAGACAGATCCACATTAATAAGTTGTATAAGGAAAAGTAACATGGTGCATAGTCACACGTGTGCATTAACAGCACATATATAGGCACAACAATGCTCTAATTATCATACAGTACAATGCACACAGTGAAGACAATAGGCATACCAAACTGTAACATCCAGGTCCTAACAGGGTCTGCTGGAGCAACGCCACCCCAACGCACGTTTCGGCGGGTCCTTCGTCCCCCAGAATGTGGATCTGTCTGTGAGCAACGCCTTTGTCTCTCCACTTTGTGGATGCTTCTCCCCATTTGTGATTTTAAATTAATTAATTTTTTAATGTATATTTAATAAAATTATGTAATTTTTACATTACAAGTGTCTCCATTCTCTTTTTCTGTTATGATATTTGTGTAGGAGTACACAATAGGTTGATTGTAATAAGTATTATTTTGATATATTGATACAAAAAAAAATTTTTGTTTGCTGTTGTACTTATAGGGTATAAGATGTCTAGTACCCCTTTAAGTGGAAATCTAGAGTGAGTTCCCACACTTTTTTTCCCAGGACTTGACCCCTGCATAGAGGTACTTACCAATGACCATATAAAAGGGGGAAGGAAGGGAGGAAGGAAAGAAGGAAGGAAGGAAGGAGGAAGGAAAGAAGGAAGGAGGGAGGAAGGAAAGAAGGAAGGAAGATATAAATGGTGGGAGGAAGGAAGAAATGGTGGGAGGGAGGAAGTAAGAGAAAGAAAGAGGAAAGGGAGGAAGGGAGGACCATGCGAGGGAAGGAGGAAGGAAGGAAAGAATGGGGAAGGAAGAAGAACCAGTGGGTGGAAGGAAGGGAGGACCATGCGAGGGAACGAGGAAGGAAGGAAAGAATGGGGAAGGAAGAAGAACCAGTGGGTGGAAGGAAGGGAGGACCATGTGAGAGAGGGAGGGAGAAAGGAAGGGAAAGTAGTGAGGAAGAAAGAGAAGGAAAGAAAGAAGGAAGGGTAGGGGTAAGGAAGGAAGGAGGAAATGGTGGGAGGGAGGAAAGGGGGAAGAGAGAAAAATAGTGAAAGAAAGAAGGGAGGGAGGAAGAAAGGGAGGAAGGAAGGACCATGAGAGGGCGAGAGGGAGGGAGGGAAAATGAGAGAGGAAGAGAATTAAAAAAGGGAGGGAGGAAGGAAGAGAAGGAAAGAAGGATCAGAGGAAAGGAGGAAAGAAATAAGGATGGATGGGTGGAAAAAGAAGGTAGGAAAGGAGGAAGAGAAGAGAAAGGGGAAGGTAGAGAGGAAGGAAGGATGAATGGATGGACAGGAAGGGGAAAGAGGGAGGAAAAAAGGAAGAAGGAAGGAAGGAAAGAGAAAGAAAGAAAGAAAATAAGAAAGGGAGGAAGGGAGGAAAAATGGAGGGAAAGGCAGTAAAGAATGACAGATGAGAGGAGGAGATTTGATGTGGAGGGCGTTCGGTTTATTCTCGTCAGATTCAATCCTTACATATTATTTTGCCATTTTTGTCTCCCTAATAGAGCAATGAAATTCAGACCCATTTATAGCAGGAGGATTTCTCAATACGGTTTCTGAGAACATTATTAAAAGAATACGCTTCACCTTCTGACCTGAGCCCAGAAATATAACTTTACACTGGATTTCACAAAATGTTCCAGGCAAATCATTTACTGATAAAGAACATCTGAAGCCTATTGTATCTCCTGGGAATTACTGCCAATACTGTGAAGAAATCCCACATCTCATATAGAATATTCTGCATCACTACAGTATTAACAGTACAATGACGTCAACTCATTGGTGTTCTGCTTCCAAGTGTTACATACAGTGGAGATAAGTACTGCGTGTGTAAGTCTCCGGCTCTAATACTACATCATAGGAACAACAATATCACAACTACAATACTGCCATATAAGTACAAAATTGTGTCTACTATAATATAACTACTATAATACTGCTCCTATATACAAGAATATAACTACTATAATACTGTCCCTATACACAAGAATATAACTACTATAATACTGCTCCTATATACAAGAATATAACTACTATAATACTGCTCCTATATACAAGAATATAACTACTATAATACTGCCCCTATGTACAAGAATATAACTACTATATTACTGCTCCTATATACAAGAATATAACTACTATAATACTGCTCCTATATACAAGAATATAACTACTATAATACTGCCTCCTATATACAAGAATATAACTACTATAATACTGCTCCTATATACAAGAATATAACTACTATAATCCTGCTCCTATATATACAAGAATATAACTACTATAATACTGCCTCCTATATACAAGAATATAACTACTATAATACTGCTCCTATATACAAGAATATAACTACTATAATACAGCTCCTATATACAAGAATATAACTACTATGATACTGCCTCCTATATACAAGAATATAACTACTATAATACTGCCTCCTATATACAAGAATATAACTACTATAATACTGCTCCTATATACAAGAATATAACTACTATAATACTGCCTCCTATGTACAAGAATATAACTACTATAATACTGCTCCTATATACAAGAATATAACTACTATAATCCTGCTCCTATATATACAAGAATATAACTACTATAATACTGCCTCCTATATACAAGAATATAACTACTATAATACTGCTCCTATATACAAGAATATAACTACTATAATACAGCTCCTATATACAAGAATATAACTACTATGATACTGCCTCCTATATACAAGAATATAACTACTATAATACTGCCTCCTATATACAAGAATATAACTACTATAATACTGCTCCTATATACAAGAATATAACTACTATAATACTGCCTCCTATGTACAAGAATATAACTACTATAATACTGCTCCTATATACAAGAATATAACTACTATAATACTGCTCCTATATACAAGAATATAACTACTATAATACTGCTCCTATATACAAGAATATAACTACTATAATACTGCTCCCTATATACAAGAATATAACTTCTATACACTGACTTCGTTGACATGATTTTGCTTCTTTGGCCTCTGGATTTCCTGACAGTTTCCTAAATTCCATTCTTTTAGCACTGACCTTCTCAGATCAAAAAATTCCTAGATCCTAATCTTAAGGTTGAGATTTAGTAGAATGTTTTTGGTTTTATCCCTCCCCCATATTTTGGACGCAGAACTTGTGACTTCTTGTTTTGGCCGAAATTATTGTTCAATCAGAATTATTTATTTTCCTTCCAACAATAAAACAATTTTCGAGCCTCTACAAATGGCCACCGCAAAGTCACTTCTTGTTTTCCATCCTCTTGTGTTTTAGTTTATTATTATGCGCTCGGCAAAGTCCTGTCCAAATAAACGTGACAGGCTATTTATTCGGGAGTTGGCGGACGGCTCGGCGCACCGAGAGCGACGATGACAGAACCTCTTGGGTGTCTGGAGTCATATACAAATATCCGAAACAATGGCTGTCAAATCCGAAATATGCTCATGCAGGAAAAGTCATTGTAACACGTTCAGGGCCCTGGGGGAGGGAGGAATAATATAAACAATGAATGGGAGGTTTTAAAAAGAAACGTTCGTAATGTTACAATCACATGACCATAAAAAAGACACTTTCCAAAATATATATATATAATGTTTAGTAGATTTGGCCTGATTATAAATATTACAAACATACCTAGATCAGTGTTTTCCAAACAGAGTCTCTCCAGCTGTTGCAAAACTACAACTTCCAGCATATTTAAACAGCTAAAGGTCTTTCTGCCTCCTCCAGTGGATCCACACTGTCCCTTAGAGGTAAATCAAGGCTTCCCTCTCATATCATTCCTTAGTGCAGTGGTCTTTAAACTCCATCCTCCAGCTGCTGCAAAACTGCAACTCTTAGCCGTTGAAAGTCCGGGCATGCTGGGAGTTGTAGTTTTGCATCAGTTTGAGGCACACTGGTTGGGAAACACTGGCCTAGATAATCTGAAGGGAACTGAAACGTATCCCCTATTCACAGGATAGTGCATAAGTGGTATGACCAATGGGAACCCTACAATCTCCTGTATAGAGCCCCACTACTTACCTGTCCTTGGCATACTCTAACCTTTACCCTCGGAGACAATCAGCAGCTAAGACGGGCCCCCCGTGGGGGGCGCGTAATAGCGGGCTGGTAAATAGCGGGGTGCCCGTACAGCAGATTGGCAGTACAGCAGATAGAAGTCAGACCCCCCACAATCAGACACTTATTCCCTATCCTGTGAATAGGGATTGCGTTTTGGGTTCCCGACATACCTCTTTAATACTGAGGAGTGTATATTAAAGAGGTCTCCAGGAATAGAAAAACATAGCCAATTTCTTCCCCCACAAAAAACAGTGTCATTCCTGTCCTCAGGCTGTGTGTGGTATTACAGCTTGGCTCTATTTCTGAGCTGCAAAACCACACACAACCTGAGGGCAAGAGTGGCGCTGTTTTTGTAAGAAATCAGCTCTGTTTTTTGTAATCCTGGAGGTTGCAATCCTGGTGAATAGATTAAGATTATAAATTATCCCCAATCCACATGAAAGGGGATGACTAGCTGACTGGTGGGGGTCCGACCTCTAAGCCTCCTAATGATCATGAGGTCAGTTGGGTGAATGGAGGAGCAGAATGCATGCTCAATGGAAGTGTTTTCCAACCAGAGTGCAAAACTACCACTCCCAGTTGGAAGTTGTAGTTTTGCAACAGATGGAGGGACCATGCTTGGGACTTCCAAACACTGGCAAACACTGAACTTCAAGTTCAGTGAGTAAGTGACACAGGACAATGTGGTGGCGTCCCATATGATAGTCAATCCCACCCCAATATGTCATCTAATGTGTATGGCTAGCTGTATGGCTAGCTCAGCATTGTATTGCAATATGTTTTTCATAAGGTAAACCATTGTTGTTCTACAAAACAGGGTTCTTCAGGGGTCACCTGAATCATATCGTAGTAAATCCTGGTAAAGAACCTTCATCAAGTTTGTCAGAATCTAAAGTCACCAATTTAGCTTCTTCAGGGTTCACATTGATTATATAGTAGTAAATCTTGGTAAATAACTTTACACAGGGTTTTTCAGAACTTAAAGCCACCACATTAGCTTCTTCAGGGTTCACCTGAATCATATAGTAGTAGTAAATCCTGGTAAAGAACGTTAATCAAGTTTGTCAGAACCTGAAGTCACCAATGTAGCTTCTTCAGGGTCCAACTTGATCATCTACAGTACTAGTAAATCCTGTAAAGAACTTTGGTGAAGTTTGTCAGAACTTGATGTCACCAATTTAGCTTCTTCAGGGTTCACCTGAATCATATAGTAATAAATTCTGGTAAAGATCTTTAGTCAAGTTTATCAGAACTTGAAGACCCCAATTTAGCTCCAGAACCAGGATCTGAAGTCATTTCCCTTCTCCTGCTGCTCCTAGGAGTTCATACAAGCTCCATGGCACAGCAAGGGGTGACCACCAACCCAGGAAAAAGCTCAAACAAAAGAACGTCTAGTCTAAGCTCCATCCTTCAGAAGACTGTGAACTTTTTGGACTTTTTGAAGCTCAACAACTTTCCATATTAGAACAACCTCCCATTCATTTTTTCCTTTTCTAGAAAAGTTGTCCTCACGGTTGACCTCGTTTCCCTCCGAATCCTGACTTTTTAATTATTTTACTTTGGTGTCTCGGGAAGTTGGTAAGAAGAATCTGATATGTAAAGCTGCAGCCAGAAGAAGGAATTCGGCTCAGGCCTCCTACCAGCAGAAAGACAGGAACGCCAGCCTTAAAGAATTAGAGGGATTAGTTCTGTATAACACACAATGTAGATTACTAATGATGTTATGATACAAGATCGTGGGCACCGCAGTACACGGGGATGGAACACTTAACCCTCTGCTGGTCCTCGACGCGTGTTATTTAAGGACACGTTAAGGAACAGATTAATAAATGTGAGTAAATCCACATTTCTGGCCTTCAAAATCCGAAAAAGCCAGTTACTAGGAAAGAAATTTAATGTGAAACCCGACCTCTCCGTTGCTTAAATCTTTAAGTCCTCCAAACAAACATCTTGGAGGAAACCACTGGAAAGTGACAGACCCTTCACAAAACTCATAGATCGTGAGCATGAATTTTATACTTGGGAAGGGAAACCATTAATTCCTAGGAGAGGACACACAAAAAAACATTAGAGGATATTATGGAAAACCCTCTGACCTCCGGGAGGTCTCACACAGTGGAGCAAAGAGAGAGCAGAAACGCTTACGGTGCCTGGGGATATATGGGCCTGTAGAGGTCTAACAGGGTTGTAGAGATCTGTGGAGGTCTTATAGGGTTGTAGACATCTGTAGAGGTCTAACAGGGTTGTAGAGGCCTATAGAGGTCTAACAGGGTTGTAGAGGTCTGTAGAGGTCTTACAGGATTGTAGAGGTCTTACAGGGTTGTAGATGTCTGTAGAGGTCTTACAGGGTTGTAGAGGTCTGTAGAGGTCTTACAGGATTGTAGAGGTCTTACAGGGTTGTAGAGATCTGTGGAGGTCTTATAGGGTTGTAGACATCTGTAGAGGTCTAACAGGGTTGTAGAGGCCTATAGAGGTCTAACAGGGTTGTAGAGGTCTGTAGAGGTCTTACAGGATTGTAGAGGTCTTACAGGGTTGTAGAGGTCTGTAGAGGTCTTACAGGATTGTAGAGGTCTTACAGGGTTGTAGAGGTCTTTAGAGGTCTTACAGGGTTGTAGAGGTCTTATAGGGTTGTAGAGATCTGTAAAGGTCTCACAGGGTTGTAGAGGTCTATAGAGGTCTAACAGGGTTTTAGAGGTCTTACAGTTAGAGGTCTGTAGACCTCTAAGCCTGTAAGACCTCTGCAGACCTCTACAACCCTGTAAGACCTCTACAGACCTCTACAACCTTGTTAGACCTCTACAACCTTGCAAGACCTCTACAGACCTCTACAACCCTCTAGACCTATACAGACCTCTACAACCCTCTAGACCTCTACAACCCTCTAGACCTATACAGACCTCTACAACCCTCTAGACCTATACAGACCTCTACAACCCTGTAAGACCTCTACAACCCTCTAGACCTATACAGACCTCTACAACCCTGTAAGACCTCTACAACCCTCTAGACCTATACAGACCTCTACAACCCTGTAAGACCTCTACAACCCTCTACAACCCTCTAGACCTCTACAACCCTGCAAGACCTCTACAGACCTCTACAACCTTGTTAGACCTCTATAAAGGGTTGTAAGGTCTGCAGAGGTCTTACAGGGTTGTAGAGGTCTTACAAGGTTATAGAGGTCTTACAGGGTTGTAGAGGTCTTACAAGGTTATAGAGGTCTTACAGGGTTGTTCCCCAGCTTCACTAGAATGGTTACTGTTCCACCACTAACTAGGAACATATGACTTCTAGACTGTAGTAGAGCTAGGTGACAACCAGGAGATATAATGATAGTCGTATACGGTGTCAGCCAACTTCCCCTAAACAGGTTGGGTTGTCCAATCTCATATACCCTATGGGGGCATTCGGAATTAATAGAGGGTGTTCCCTGTTCAGGATCCTCCTCTTACAGCCAGGTGGTAGAACAAGTGATACAGCATCTCTTTCTAGAGGACCTCTCCTGTCCTGCATTGGACCCATTGATTGGAATGAACACGGTGTAATGCTTCATTTCCCCAGTGGTGTCGCTGTCCCTTCATGACATCCACTGTACCAGTGTTTCCAAACCAGCGTGTCCCCAGCTGGGACTACAACTCCCAGCATGGCCGGGCAGGCTGCCCAGCCAAGCTGGGAGTTGAAGTTTTGCAACAGCTGGAGGCACATTGGTTGGGAAACACTGGCCTATGGAGTTACCCACAGGGCTCAATATACAGTAGCCAAACATATACATACAAAGGCTTCCAGGACATGCTGGCCCAGTAGGCCATAAACCTCTCATCATGGGCAGCACTGGTTGCGGGACCTTCCACTACAAGAAGAGGCACATCCGCACTGTTTTCATTTCATTGAGTCTTTCCAGATAAAACATTGTTTTCATAACTTCCGAGATTTCTCCAAAAGTCATAAAGTCTGCAGCATTTTCACATTTCAGTCAAAAATATTATTACTTGAGATATAAAAATACAGATAATAGGGACTTGGCAGCTCTTAGCAGGCCCGCGGGCCCGCTGCCATCACACAGGCCTCTGGAAGCCAACACTACACAACAGTGATGTTAAAGGGGTTATACTATTTATTTTAAAAGGACATTCTAAGCATCATGTCTGGAGGAAACCAGGCACTGCCCATCACCTGCCCAATACCATCCCTACAGTGATCATGGTGGGGGCAGCATCATATCTGGAGGAGACCAGGCACTGCCCATTACCTGCCCAATACCATCCCTACAGTGATCATGGTGGGGGCAGCATCATGTCTGGGGGAAACCAGGAACTGCCCATCACCTGCCCAATACCATCCCTACAGTGATCATGGTGGGGGCAGCATCATGTCTGGGGGAAACCAGGCACTGCCCATCACTTGCCCAATACCATCACTACAGTGATCATGGTGGGGGCAGCATCATGTCTGGAGGAAACCAGGCACTGCCCATCACCTGCCCAATACCATCCCTACAGTGATCATGGTGGGGGCAGCATCATGTCTGGAGGAGACCAGGCACTGCCCATTACCTGCCCAATACCATCCCTACAGTGATCATGGTGGGGACAGCATCATGTCTGGGGGGAAACCAGGCACTGCCAATCACCTGCCCAATACCATCCCTACAGTGATCATGGTGGGGGCAGCATCATGTCTGGAGGAAACCAGGTACTGCCCATCACCTGCCCAATACCATCCCTACAGTGATCATAGTGGGGGCAGCATCATGTCTGGGGGGAAAACAGGCACTGCCCATCACCTGCCCAATACCATCCCTACAGTGATCATGGTGGGGGCAGCATCATGTCTGGGGGAAACCAGGCACTACCCATCACCTGCCCAATACCATCCCTACAGTGATCATGGTGGGGGCAGCATCATGTCTGGGGGAAACCAGGCACTGCCCATCACCTGCCCAATACCATCCCTACAGTGATCATGGTGGGGGCAGCATCATGTCTGGGGGAAACCAGGCACTGCCCATCACCTGCCCAATACCATCCCTACAGTGATCATGGTGGGGGCAGCATCATGTTTGGGGGAAACAAGGCACTTAGGGACAACCCTGTGAATGTCCTTGAGGGGCCCAGCCAGAACCCGAACACAATGGAACATCTCTGGAGAGACCTGAAAATGGCTCCACTGATGGTCCCCATCCAACCTGACAGAGCTGAGAGGATCTACAGAGAAGAATGGACAAAAATCCCCAAATCCAGGTGTGTAAACCTTATGGCCTCATCCCCAAGAAGACTGGAGGCCGGAATCACTGCCAAAGAGGCTTCCCCTAAGTCCTGAGCAAAGGGTATGAATACTTATATCACTGCAGGATTCTAGATTTTCCTTTTCAAGGAAGATTGGAAACATTCTAATTGTAAGGTAAAGATTCGGGGAGTCCAGAAGATAAAAGAGTTCACAAGTTTTTGGAGACTTTTTTGGAGATCCTTTATGTATAAACGCCTTATATTGGAAGAAAGTGTTAAGACTCAGCAAGGCGTAAGTATTCCAAGTAATTGTAGCTTCTAAGGCTTTTGTTGAGCCTTGGACTTAAGACCCCCTAATGTCCTTAATTTATGGCACTTTAAAGCCGGGTCAACCACTCTGACCCCAGGGCTTTACTCTTAGACGCTTCTCTTTGAAGGTTTTTTTTTCCCCAATTCAGCTCCTGTTGACTGTTAACAAACTTCTCGCTCTCCATGTAACTCTGGTTGTTGTCTGCCGGTTTCTACATATTTTATTTCACCCATCGGCTATAGCCTGTACCAAAACATATGGGCAAGGGCCAAAGCATGGGAGGTGACCCTCTGGACATGCTTGTCTGGGGGTCTCATGAGCATTTCAAGAAGCTGCACAGGATTAGAGAAAACATGGCTGCATTCTCCCAAACACAGCGCCACCCCTGTGCACAGGTGGTGTGGGGTATTGCAGCTTAGAACCACTTACTTTTAAGACAGTGTTTTCCAACCAGCGGCTGTTGCAAAACTGCTGGAGGCACACTGTTCGGAAAACACTGTCTTAAAGGGGCTCTCCACCATAAGGTGATTTTAGTACATACCTGGCAGGCAGTAATGGACATGCTTAGGAAGGATCTGCGCTTGTCTTGGGGCTAAATGTTGTGAAATTACCATAACACTGTGGCTAGCTTTTTGTGAACTGGTATTTCCTGTTTGAGTTTCCTTCTTTGCCTACAAATCCCATAATTCAATTTTTCTCCCTCCCACACATTAGCCACCCCACCCATTGAAACACAAATGAGCTGCATCCATTCAAAAGACCTGTGGTTTTCAATCAGGGTGCCTGCAGCTGTTGCATTAGTTGCAGATTGATCTCTCTCCCACCAAGCGATCCCTCCACCCATTGAAGCCGACAGGCTCCCTGTCATCAGCTGAATAGTGCCTATTTTCTCAAATCTGGTCAGGATTGCTGGAAGAGTAGTACAGTACGAGGGGAAGGAGGGAGAGGATAAGGTATGATAATTATATAAAAGGAAAAATTTTATATATGTAAATATATATATATGAATAAATTATTATTATTATTTTTTTTTTTCCTGGCTTTGGTGGGGGGGGGTTTGGGGGTTGGTACAACGGGGATATACAATGACCATAATTGTGATTGTTGCATATTATGTATTTCTGTTGAGTGAAAATAAATAAAAAAATCAATTATTAAAAAAAAAAAAAAGTGATGTCAGGTCTCGGCCACATTGCAACCTGGGAAAAATCTGAGACAACAGTCATTTTGTATGCTGTTAAAAATAAATATTGGAGTGAAAATCACATAAGAATTGTGAGAAACCCGTCACACACAGGTACAGACACTATATTATGAACTACACTAACTTTACAGCCCCTGCAGCATAGTCAAATAAAAAAAATTAAAAAATCTGGAATACCTCTTTAAAGTAAGCAATTTACAGCTAAAATGATCTGCAATACTGGGCAAAGCCATGGATGGGAGTGGTGCTGTTTCTTTGAAAAAGCTGCCATTGGTTTTTATCTTACCTTAAAAAACTGGAACAATAATGGGTTCCCGACGTGTTTTTGTCAGGTTGTGTGCCAAACATGCAACACTGTTTTGGAACCAGCATGCCCCCAGCTGTTGTAAAACTACAACTCCCAGCATGCCCGGACAGCCAACGGCTGTCCGGGAATGCTGGGAGTTGTAGTTTTGCAACTGCTGGAGGCACACTGTTCGGAAAACACTGTCTTAAAGTAAGCAATTTACAGCTGAAAAAGTGGCCGATTTTACAGGGTGTGTGAACATAGCCTTATAAAGATGATCTACAATACTGGGCAAAGCCATGGACAGGGGGTGGCGCCGTTTCTAGGAAAAACAGACATGTAAAAAAACTGGAACACTAATAGGTTGCCGACATGTTGTCGGTTGTGCGACAAACATGCAACATTAAGCAGAAAAAAAAACAGTCGGACCTGAAATTGCCTCTGGAAAACCGTCAAAAGGAGGGCATTCACACCTAATTTTTCCCTAACAAATTTGCAATGTTTTTACTGAAAAAGGGAAAAATCGGACCAAGAAAAAGTTGATCAAAAAATGTTTCCACAAAACGGTTTACACAGAAATAATCTCGGATTTACACTGGGGATTTTGATCACATTTAAGTTGAAATAAAAGTAAAATAAAAGTTATAAAGTTTAATTTAAAAAAAAAAAAAGGAATATTAAAAATAAAGATATTATTTTATCTTTTTCTTAATTTTTTTATACATTTTTTTTTTTGGGGGGGAGTAAGGAAAAGCATTACTATAAAACAAAACATTTAAATTAATTAAATACATTTTTTATTTAAATTTTGCAATTTTCATGACGTTCACATCGCACAGCACAAAAAAAAATAAAAAAAATGTAAAACAAGCGTAAAAAAAATTGTAAATTAGTTGGTAAAAAAAAAAACACTAGGAAAAAAAAATTACCACTAAGGGTCCCCATACCATCCAGAACATAATCCTGTCCTGCTGAAGCATCATCTTTGTCCCACCGGAAACACAGACTGGGACAAATACCACAAAGTGAAGTCGGCACTAGCACTCCTTTGTGCTCACTCCTGTCCTATCAGACAGGAGCAGGAAAACAGAGAGGAGGGGGTAACAGAGCAGCTGCAGTGATTGGATGAAGAGAACCAGCACAGCACAGCAGACTCAGGGAGGAAGATGAGTCATGCAGAGTAAAGACACGCCCCCTACAGAGCACAGAATGGCAAACCAAGTGAGCAACAGATGGAAGGCATTTGTGAGAGAAATATAGGTGCTAGACACATAAACATGATCAGGATTAGGTACTGAGTAATATATAAAAAAAATGGGATATGACAGGTACTGTTTAAGTAAAGAGTCACACTTGACCTTTTGCAGGTAGACATGGCCTCATACATGAAGTCTACATGATCTCCTCACATTTATGTATTTTTTCTTACATTTTCAAGATCCTCACGACTTTAAAAAACATTTTTTACAATTTTTGAATTCCTTTTTGAGCCAAAAAAAAAACAAACGAAATAAAAATGAACTGCAGACGTGAACTATTGAACCCCCTCTGGCCAGGATGGATGTATCTTTCACGTTTATGACACTTTGCGCAGCAGTTGAGGACGTTCTGGTGATAGATCAGATCCCGCCATCTCAGGCACATTGTGAGCTACAAGTCCAGTCCTAAAGAGAACGGCAGCTCTTCCCCATTACGCGGAGCGGGGTCATTTGTCAGGGTCTTTGGGGACCGATACAGATGTTAAAATGTTTTCTGCCAAAGGATGCAGGGTGTGAAATTTTAATCTTTGGAGCAAATTAAGCTGCAAAGTTTTTGTTAAAGGGGAAGGTCCTGTGTTGTGAGGCATACTCCTGCCACGTCTATAGTAGGTTTGGGCGCCCCTCATCTATAATAGGTACAGGAGTTCGCCACGTCTATGTAGGTATGGGTGCCCCTCATCTATAGTAGGTACAGGAGTTTGCCACGTCTATGTAGGTATGGGTGCCCCTCATCTATAGTAGGTACAGGAGTTCGCCACGTCTATGTAGGTATGGGTGCCCCTCATCTATATTAGGTACAGGACTTCGCCACGTCTATAGTAGGTATGGGCGCCCCTCATCTATAGTAGGTACAGGAGTTCGCCACGTCTATAGTAGGTATGGGTGCCCCTCATCTATAGTAGGTACAGGAGTTTGCCACGCCTATAGTAGGTATGGGTGCCCCTCATCTATAGTAGGTACAGGAGTTCGCCACGTCTATAGTAGTTATGGGTGCCCCTCATCTATAGTAGGTACAGGAGTTCGCCACGTCTATAGTTGGTATGGGCGCCCCTCTATTAGTAGGTACAGAAGTTCAGCACATCTATAGTAAGTTTAGGAGTCCACATGTCTATAGTAGGTACAGGTGTCCTCCATGTCTATAGTACATATGAGAGTCCATCACATCTATAGTAGGGAAGTCAACCACTTCTACAGTAAGTATGGGTGTCCACCACATCTAAGGAAAGGGGAGGCCACCACATCTATTGCAAGTATGGCAGTCCTTCCCCCAGTCTGTGGTAGGTATGGGAGTTCACCACGTCTACAGTAAGTGCGGGAGTCCATCACGTCTATAGTAGGTACTGGAGTCCACCATGTCTATAGTAGGTACAAGAGTTCACCGCGTCTATGGTAGGTATAGGAGTCTGCCAATTGTACAGTAGAAACAGGAGTCCCCCACATTTACAGTAGGTATGGGAGTCCACCACCTCTATAGCAGGTACGGGAGTTAACTCCATCTATAGTAGGTTTGGAATCTACCACGTCTATAGTAGGTACGTGAGTTCATCACTTCTATAGAAGGTACAGGAGGCCACCATGATTATAGTAGGTTTGGAAACAGTAAGTCTATAGTTTGCACGGGAGTTTCCTACTTCTATAATAGGTACGGAAGTCCCCCCGTCTATAGCAGGTACGGGTGTCCACCACATCTATAGTAGGTAAGGGAGTCCATCACATCTATAGTAGGTACAGGAGTCGACCACATCTATAGTAGGTACATAAGTCCACCACATCTATAGTAGGTACAGAAGTCCACCACATCTATAGTAGGTACAGGAGTCCACCACGTCTATAGTAGGTATGTGAGTCCATCACATCTATAGTAGGTACAGGGGTCCACCACATCTATAGTAGGTACAGGAGTCCACCACGTCTATAGAAGGTACAGGAGTCCACCACATCTATAGTAGGTACAGAAGTCCACCACGTCTATAGAAGGTACAGGAGTCCACCACGTCTATAGAAGGTACAGAAGAACACCACATCTATAGTAGGTACAGGAGTCCACCACATCTATAGAAGGTACAGGAGTCCACCACATCTATAGTAGGTACAGAAGTCCACCACATCTATAGTAGGTACAGGAGTCCACCACGTCTATAGTAGGTACAGGAGTCCACCACATCTATAGTAGGTAAGGGAGTCCATCACATCTATAGTAGGTACATGAGTCCACCACATCTATAGTAGGTACATGAGTCCACCACCTCTATAGTAGGTACAGAAGTCCACCACATCTTTAGTAGGTACAGGAGTCCACCACGTCTATAGAAGGTACAGGAGTCCACCACATCTATAGAAGGTACAGAAGTCCACCACATGTATAGTAGATACAGGAGTCCACCACATCTATAGTAGGTACAGGAGTCGACCACATCTTTAGTAGGTACAGGAGTCCACCACATCTATAGTAGGTACAGGAGTCCACCACATCTATAATAGGTACAGGAGTCCACCACATCTATAGTAGGTACAGGAGTCCACCACATGTATAGTAGGTACAGGAGTCCACCACATGTATAGTAGATACAGGAGTCCACCACATCTATAGTAGGTACAGGAGTCGACCACATCTATAGTAGATACAGGAGTCCACCACATCTATAGTAGGTACAGGAGTCCACCACATCTATAGTAGGTACAGAAGTCCACCACGACTATAGAAGGTACAGAAGTCCACCACATCTAAAGTAGGTACAGGAGTCCACCACATCTATAGAAGGTACAGGAGTCCACCACATCTATAGAAGGTACAGGAGTCCACCACGTCTATAGAAGGTACAGAAGTCCACCACATCTATAGTAGGTACAGGAGTCCACCACCTCTATAGTAGGTACAGAAGTCCACCACATCTTTAGTAGGTACAGGAGTCCACCACGTCTATAGAAGGTACAGGAGTCCACCACATCTATAGAAGGTACAGAAGTCCACCACATGTATAGTAGATACAGGAGTCCACCACATCTATAGAAGGTACAGGAGTCGACCACATCTTTAGTAGGTACAGGAGTCCACCACGTCTATAGTAGGTACAGGAGTCCACCACATCTATAGTAGGTACAGGAGTCCACCACATGTATAGTAGATACAGGAGTCCACCACATCTATAGTAGGTACAGGAGTCGACCACATCTATAGTAGATACAGGAGTCCACCACATCTATAGTAGGTACAGGAGTCCACCACATCTATAGTAGGTACAGAAGTCCACCACGACTATAGAAGGTACAGAAGTCCACCACATCTAAAGTAGGTACAGGAGTCCACCACATCTATAGAAGGTACAGGAGTCCACCACATCTATAGAAGGTACAGGAGTCCACCACGTCTATAGAAGGTACAGAAGTCCACCACATCTATAGTAGGTACAGGAGTCCACCACATCTATAGAAGGTACAGGAGTCCAGCACATCTATAGAAGGTACAGGAGTCCACCACATCTATAGTAGGTACAGGAGTCCACCATGTCTATAGTAGGTACAGGAGTCCACCACATCTATAGAAGGTACAGGAGTCCACCACATCTATAGAAGGTACAGGAGTCCACCACATCTATAGTAGGTACAGGAGTCCACCACGTCTATAGTAGGTACAGGAGTCCACCATGTCTATAGTAGGTACAGGAGTCCACCACATCTATAGTAGTTACAGGAGTACACCACATCTATAGAAGGTACAGGAGTCCACCATGTCTATAGTAGGTATAGGAGTCCACCACATCTATAGTAGGTACAGGAGTCCACCACATCTATAGAAGGTACAGGAGTCCACCACGTCTATAGTAGGTACAGGAGTCCACCACATCTATAGAAGGTACAGGAGTCCACCATGTCTATAGTAGGTACAGGAGTCCACCATGTCTATAGTAGGTACAGGAGTCCACCATGTCTATAGTAGGTACAGGAGTCCACCATGTCTATAGTAGGTACAGGAGTCCACCACATCTAGAGTAGGTACAGGAGTCCACCACATCTATAGAAGGTACAGGAGTCCACCATGTCTATAGTAGGTACAGGAGTCCACCATGTCTATAGTAGGTACAGGAGTCCACCATGTCTATAGTAGGTACAGGAGTCCACCATGTCTATAGTAGGTACAGGAGTCCACCACATCTATAGTAGGTACAGGAGTCCACCACATCTATAGAAGGTACAGGAGTCCACCACGTCTATAGTAGGTACAGGAGTCCACCACATCTATAGAAGGTACAGGAGTCCACCATGTCTATAGTAGGTACAGGAGTCCACCACATCTATAGAAGGTACAGGAGTCCACCATGTCTATAGTAGGTACAGGAGTCCACCACATCTATAGCAAATACAGGCATCCACCATATCCATAGTAGGTACAGGAGTCCACCATATCTATAGTAGGTACAGGAGTCCACCACATCTATAATAGGTACAGGAGTCCACCACATCTATAGTAGGTACAGGAGTCCACCACATCTATAGAAGGTACAGGAGTCCACCACGTCTATAGTAGGTACAGGAGTCCACCATGTCTATAGTAGGTACAGGAGTCCACCATGTCTATAGTAGGTACAGGAGTCCACCACATCTATAGTAGGTACAGGAGTCCACCATGTCTATAGTAGGTACAGGAGTCCACCACATCTATAGAAGGTACAGGAGTCCACCACATCTATAGAAGGTACAGGAGTCCACCACATCTATAGTAGGTACAGGAGTCCACCACATCTATAGTAGGTACAGGAGTCCACCATGTCTATAGTAGGTACAGGAGTCCACCACATCTATAGTAGTTACAGGAGTACACCACGTCTATAGAAGGTACAGGAGTCCACCATGTCTATAGTAGGTACAGGAGTCCACCACATCTATAGTAGGTACAGGAGTCCACCACATCTATAGAAGGTACAGGAGTCCACCACGTCTATAGTAGGTACAGGAGTCCACCACATCTATAGAAGGTACAGGAGTCCACCATGTCTATAGTAGGTACAGGAGTCCACCATGTCTATAGTAGGTACAGGAGTCCACCATGTCTATAGTAGGTACAGGAGTCCACCATGTCTATAGTAGGTACAGGAGTCCACCACATCTATAGTAGGTACAGGAGTCCACCACATCTATAGAAGGTACAGGAGTCCACCATGTCTATAGTAGGTACAGGAGTCCACCATGTCTATAGTAGGTACAGGAGTCCACCATGTCTATAGTAGGTACAGGAGTCCACCATGTCTATAGTAGGTACAGGAGTCCACCACATCTATAGTAGGTACAGGAGTCCACAACATCTATAGAAGGTACAGGAGTCCACCACATCTATAGAAGGTACAGGAGTCCACCATGTCTATAGTAGGTACAGGAGTCCACCACATCTATAGAAGGTACAGGAGTCCACCATGTCTATAGTAGGTACAGGAGTCCACCACATCTATAGCAAATACAGGCATCCACCATATCCATAGTAGGTACAGGAGTCCACCATATCTATAGTAGGTACAGGAGTCCACCACATCTATAATAGGTACAGGAGTCCACCACATCTATAGTAGGTACAGGAGTCCACCACATCTATAGAAGGTACAGGAGTCCACCACGTCTATAGAAGGTACAGGAGTCCACCACATCTATAGTAGGTACAGGAGTCCACCACATCTATAGAAGGTACAGGAGTCCACCAAATCTATAGAAGGTACAGGAGTCCACCACATCTATAGTAGGTACAGGAGTCCACCACATCTACAGTAGGTACAGGAGTCCACCATGTCTATAGTAGGTACAGGAGTCCACCACATCTATAGTAGTTACAGGAGTACACCACATCTATAGAAGGTACAGGAGTCCACCATGTCTATAGTAGGTACAGGAGTCCACCACATCTATAGTAGTTACAGGAGTACACCACATCTATAGAAGGTACAGGAGTCCACCACATCTATAGTAGGTACAGGAGTCCACCACATCTATAGAAGGTACAGGAGTCCACCACGTCTATAGTAGGTACAGGAGTCCACCACATCTATAGATGGTACAGGAGTCCACCATGTCTATAGTAGGTACAGGAGTCCACCACATCTATAGAAGGTACAGGAGTCCACCATGTCTATAGTAGGTACAGGAGTCCACCACATCTATAGAAGGTACAGGAGTCCACCATGTCTATAGTAGGTACAGGAGTCCACCACATCTATAGCAAATACAGGCATCCACCATATCCATAGTAGGTACAGGAGTCCACCATATCTATAGTAGGTACAGGAGTCCACCACATCTATAATAGGTACAGGAGTCCACCACACCTATAGTAGGTACAGGAGTCCACCACATCTATAGAAGGTACAGGAGTCCACCACGTCTATAGAAGGTACAGGAGTCCACCACATCTATAGTAGGTACAGGAGTCCACCACATCTATAGAAGGTACAGGAGTCCACCAAATCTATAGAAGGTACAGGAGTCCACCACATCTATAGTAGGTACAGGAGTCCACCACATCTACAGTAGGTACAGGAGTCCACCATGTCTATAGTAGGTACAGGAGTCCACCACATCTATAGTAGTTACAGGAGTACACCACATCTATAGAAGGTACAGGAGTCCACCATGTCTATAGTAGGTACAGGAGTCCACCACATCTATAGAAGGTACAGGAGTCCACCATGTCTATAGTAGGTACAGGAGTCCACCACATCTATAGAAGGTACAGGAGTCCACCACGTCTATAGTAGGTACAGGAGTCCACCACATCTATAGATGGTACAGGAGTCCACCATGTCTATAGTAGGTACAGGAGTCCACCACATCTATAGAAGGTACAGGAGTCCACCATGTCTATAGTAGGTACAGGAGCCCACCACATCTATAGCAAATACAGGCATCCACCAAATCCATAGTAGGTACAGGAGTCCACCACATCTATAGTAGGTACAGGAGTCCACCACATCTATAATAGGTACAGGAGTCCACCACATCTATAGTAGGTACAGGAGTCCACCACATCTATAGAAGGTACAGGAGTCCACCACGTCTATAGAAGGTACAGGAGCCCACCACATCTATAGAAGGTACAGGAGTCCACCATGTCTATAGTAGGTACAGGAGTCCATCACATCTATAGAAGGTACAGGAGTCCACCACATCTATAGAAGGTACAGGAGTCCACCACATCTATAGAAGGTACAGGAGTCCACCACATCTATAGAAGGTACAGGAGTCCACCACATCTATAGAAGGTACAGGAGTCCACCACATCTATAGTAGGTACAGGAGTCCACAACATCTATAGTAGGTACAGGAGTCCACCACATCTATAGTAGGTACAGGAGTCCACCACATCCATAGTAAGTATATTGTTGTAGATTAGACTACCAACTCTACTATACACATGGCTCACAATACATCATAGCTGTACCAGTCTCTGTATTGGACAGCATTAGGGAACATGCATCCCCGCTGCTTTATAATACATAACACAGACGCGGATAGAAGTGACATGTGTTTATAAACAGGGATCTGCTCCCAAATCCAAAACTGTCCTTTAATGTCCGAGACACAAACAATAAGGACCTGGATACAATTAGTCAAGTGAAAAGCGCAGGTTAAAAAAGTGACCAGGATTCGAATCCATCAAGCTTTGTTGTCCCCTTGAATTGGCGGCCATAAATCATGACGTAGTGTTTACTAAACCCCAGTCACATGACAAAGTGCAGGATTTAGGATCCCGACAAAGATGGCCCTATGTATACCAGTCATTAGTCTCAATGATGGCGCTAATGATCCTCAATGGCGGCCGCCTCTGCTTTCAAGCTCTGGTAAATGTTACAGGACAGGAAATGGTCTAAATGTATTAAAGCGTCACTCGTACTACTCGTCCTGTGGTCTGGAATCACTTGTATGAACAATTCCCAATGGTGGAAAGAGTTCAGCATGGTGAAAATGACCGGACATTAATTCTGTTACACTATATAGAGTGCATACATAGAGCAGAGTCTAACATACTGAAGACACAAAACACTACACTACAACTGAGCCATTACTTACCCACATTCTCCCCCAGCCCAAACCTTCTCATTTTATGCACCAATCATTATGTGGCACCGTATCAAATGCTTTGGAAAAATCAAGATATATGACATCCAGCGATTCCCCCTGGTCCAGTCTGGAGCTCACCTCCTCATAAAAGCTGATCAGGTTAGTTTGACAGGACCGATCCCTCATAAACCCATGCTGATATGGGGTCATACATTTATTTTTATCAAGATATTCCAAAATAGCATCTCTTAGAAAACCCTCAAACAATTTACATACAACGGAGGTTAAACTAACAGGTCTATAATTCCCGGGGTCACCTTTTGACCCCTTTTTAAATATTAGCACCACATTTGACATGCGCCAGTCCTGGGGAACAGTCCCTGTTACTATAGAGTCCCTGAATATTAAAAATAGGGGTCTGTCTATTACATTACTTAATTCCTTTAGAACACGGGGGTGAATGCCATCGGGACCTGGTGATTTGTCTGTTTTGATTTTTTGTAGGCGGCACTGTACTTCTTCCTGGGTTAGACAGGTGACCTGTACTTCTTCCTGGGTTAGACAGGTGACCTGTACTTCTTCCTGGGTTAGACAGGTGACCTGTACTGGGGAGTTTACCTTCTCACACTGTATTTCACCTGGCATTTCATTTTCCTTGGTGAACACAGTGGAGAAGAATTTGTTTAATATATTTGCTTTTCCCTGATCCCCCTTTATAATTTCTTCCTCATCACTTTTTAAAGGGCCAACACTTTCATTTTTAAACTTTTTGCTATTTATATAGTTAAAGAACATTTTAGGGTTAGTTTTACTCTCTTTGGCAATGACTCTTTCTGTCTCTATTTTTGCGGCTTTTATCTGTTTTTTACATATTTTACATTTTTCTCTATAGCTTTTTAATGCTTCTTCACTGTCGTCCTGTTTTAGTAGTTTAAATGCTTTATTTTTGTCATTTATTGCCCCCTTAACATTTTTATTCATAATGGTTTTCTTTTATTTCTGACCCTTTTATTCCCATAAGGTAAATACATCTTACAGTGAGAAGAGTCCCGTTTAGTGTCAGTATTCTTGTTTTTGAGGACATTATCCCATTTTATATTGTTAAGGGCTTCTCTGAGTTGATCAAACTTTGCCTTCCTAAAGATCATTGTTTTTGTGGCCCCTCGAGAGATTCCCTTATTGAAGAACAAGTTATAATGTATTATATTATGGTCACTATTTCCTAGGTGTCCTTCTACCTGCACATTAGTTACCCTGTCAGGTCTGTTGGTTAATATTAAGTCTAGTAGGGCGCCCCCTCTGGTCGGGCCCTGCACCATTTGGGACAGATAATTGTCTTTAGCTATAGTCAGAAACATGTTTCCTTTATAAGATTCACCGGTCTCAGTTTCCAGTTTATATCAGGATAGTTAAAGTCTCCATTATTATCACCTCATTCTGATTTGCTTTGTTTATTTGCCTCAGTAATTGATCTTCTGCCTCTTCCATTATGTTTGGTGGCTTATAGTAAACCCCTATTCTTATCTCCATATATTTCTACCCATAATGCCTCCACATATCGTTTCCCTCCCGTATATCCTCCCGCAGTGCGGCCTTCAGACTGAACTTTACATAAAGACAGACTCCTCCCCCTTTCCGTTTTGTCCGATCCTTCCTGAATAGACTATAACCCTGTATGTTACCGCCCAGTCACAGCGATCGTCCAACCAAGTCCCTGTGTCCTAATCCTCCTCAGACATCAACCACTCCAGTTTGTCAGTTTTATTGGTCAGACTTCTGGCATTAGTCAACATGCAATTCAATGGTGTATGATTTATCTTCCTATGAAGCCTATCCTTATTATCTATTCTAACCCCTCCCTCCGCTCCCATCCCTAATAACTATTCTAATCCCTCCCCCGCTCCCATCCCTATTATCTATTCTAACCCCTCCCTCCGCTCCCATCCCTATTATCTATTCTAATCCCTCCCCCGCTCCCATCCCTATTATCTATTCTAACCCCTCCCTCCGCTCCCATCCCTAATAACTATTCTAATCCCTCCCCCGCTTCCATCCCTATTATCTATTCTAACCCCTCCCTCCGCTCCCATCCCTATTATCTATTCTAATCCCTCCCCCGCTCCCATCCCTATTATCTATTCTAACCCCTCCCCCTGCTCCCATCTCTAATAACTGTTCTAACCCCTCCCTCCGCTCCCATCCCTATTATCTATTCTAACCCCTCCCCCGCTCCTATCCCTATTAACTATTCTAACCCCTCCCCCCGCTCCTATCCCTATAAACTGTTCTAATCCCTCCCCCGCTCCTATCCCTATTAACTATTCTAACCCCTCCCCCTGCTCCTATCCCTATAAACTGTTCTAATCCCTCCCCCGCTCCTATCCCTATTATGTATTCTAACCCCTCCCCCGCTCCTATCCCTATTAACTATTCTAACCCCTCCCCCCGCTCCTATCCCTATAAACTGTTCTAATCCCTCCCCCGCTCCTATCCCTATTATCTATTCTAACCCCTCCCTCCGCTCCTATCCCTATTAACTATTCTAACCCCTCCCTCCGCTCCTATCCCTATTATCTATTCTAACCACTCACTCTGCTCCTATCCCTATTAACTATTCTAACCCCTCCCTCCGCTCCTATCCCTGTTAACTATTCTAACCCCTCCCCCGCTCCTATCCCTATTATCTATTCTAACCCCTCCCTCCGCTCCTATCCCTATTAACTATTCTAACCCTCCCCCCGCTCCTATCCCTATTAATTATTCTAACCCCTCCCCCCGCTCCTATCCCTATTAACTATTCTAACCCCTCCCTCCGCTCCACCCCCAGGTACATTAATAAGTCCCCCCTCTCTATCTACACTATTTTCCCCCTCTACGTTGTAGGTTCCCTCCCGTCCCTAGTTTATGGTCATGTCCAGTGTTCAGGTCATGTTGGGGGTTGTAGTTTTCAATGTTTAGACTATAACATATATATATGTATTAAGGTCATGTCCAGTGGTCAGGTCTGTTGGAGGTAGTAGTGTTCTGTGTATTCTGAAGTGTCTATAGGTCATGTCCAATGGTCAGGGGTTGTATTGATCTATAAATAGACTAAAATAGAATAGTATTAAGTTCATGTCCAGTGGTCAGATCTGTTGGGGGTTGTTCTATGTATATACTATAATAGAATTGTATCAAGGTCTGTTGGGGGTTGTAGTGTTCTATGTATAGACTATAATAGAATTGTATCAAGGTCTGTTGGGGGTTGTAGTGTTCTATGTATAGACTATAATAGAATTGTATCAAGGTCTGTTGGGGGTTGTAGTGTTCTATGTATAGACTATAATAGAATTGTATCAAGGTCTGTTGGGGGTTGTAATATTCTATGTATAGACTATAATAGAATTATATTATGACTGTGTTCAGTGGTCAGATCTGTTGGGGGTTGTAGTGTTCTATGTATAGACTATAATAGAATTGTATCAAGGTCTGTTGGGGGTTGTAGTGTTCTTTGTATAGACTATAATAGAATTGTATCAAGGTCTGTTGGGGGTTGTAATATTCTATGTATAGACTATAATAGAATTATATTATGACCGTGTTCAGAGGTCACGTCTGTTGGGGGTTGTAGTGTTCTATGTATAGACTATAATAGAATTGTATCATAGCCATGAGTAGTCATTCAGTTTTCAGATGTCATCTCCCATGATTTTCAGGGTTAATATATATGGACCTTGTGAATCTCTGCATTTTCTTCCACCAATTTCGGCTCCAGCTACAATTACGTTAAATTGCGAACATATAAACGCAAATGTCAAAATCCCAATATTTCCCAAGTCCCGGTCCATGTATTGTCCCCGGTGTCTGTTTGCAGGTCGGTAGTAGAACTCTATATGGGAGACACAATACAAAGAGCCAGGAATGTAAAGACTGTGATCCCGGAGTCCCCTGGATCCATGATTGTTGAGTAAACATAGGTAAGAAGACACGGATCATGTGTCACAGGAAAGTTTCCCTTTCATATACAGCTCCAGCAAGGTCACGGCCACATGTGTTCAGGAGATCACAGGGCACTCTCACGCGGAGGGGACTGTCATTAGTCACATTCTTGGCCCCCCCCCTCCATCCTTCTGTCCTGGGCATAAAGATTGGTGAGATGACTCCTGTAACAATACATGGGGCACAACCCGATGCAAAGTCAACATATAGGCCCGGCCTTGTCTGTCCTAGGGTCAACACTGCAACCCAAAACCATACAGTGCCCTCCAGAAGCCCTAAAATGACCAATAGTCACCATAAATAGTCACCAACTCAACTTGTTACTCCAAGCCGGAAAATATGACTGAAGAAGGCCCCAGATTCAGAAGAAACAATAATGGAGTACCCTTGGGGGAGATTTATCAAAATCTGTCCAGAGGAAAAGTTGCTGGGTTGCCCATAGCAACCAATCAGATCACTTCTTTCATTTTTTAAAAGGCCTCTGAAAATTGAAAGCAGCAATCTGATTGGTTGCTATGGGCAACTGGGCAACTTTTCCTCTGGACACGTTGTGATAAATCTCCCCCCTTATCTCTTGGCCAAAGTGTCGATCAACTACAAAGAGCGTCTCCCTCCCTGGAGGACCTGACAACACGTTTATATGAATGGACTCTATGTAATATCTAATTTCTCCTAGGATGGCGCTGAAGAGAAATTCAACACTTCAAGTAGGGTTGCCATCTGGCCGGTATTTTACCGACACAGCCAGTATTTTGGCCACCCTGCCGGTATTCTTATATTAAAAATACCGTCAATGCAATGGCCGGTATTTATCCAACCAATCCTCCAACTCCCGGAATGTTGCACCATATACTATATGAGTGTTTCCCAACCAGAGAGCCTCCAGCTGTTGCAAAACTACAACTCCCAGCATGCTCGGACAGCCAACGGCTGTCCGGGCATGCTGGGAGTTGTAGTTTTGCAACAGCTGGAGGCACGCAGGTTGGGAAACACTGACCTATACTATATACTACTATATAGTCCAACATGCTGGGAGTTGTAGTTTTGCAACAGCTGGAGGCACCCCTGGTTGGGAAACACTGACCTATACTATATACTACTATATAGTCCAACATGCCGGGAGTTGTAGTTTTGCAACAGCTGGAGGCACCCCTGGTTGTGAAACATTGTCCTATACTACATAGTACTATATAGTCCATCATGCTGGGAGTTGCAGTTTTGCAACAGCTGGAGGCACCCCTGGTTGGGAAACACTGACCCATACTATATACTACTATATAGTCCAACATGCCAGGAGTTGTAGTTTTGCAACAGCTGGAGGCACCCCTGGTTGGGAAACACTGACCCATGCTATATACTACTATATAGTCCAACATGCTGGGAGTTGTAGTTTTTGTTTGGGGCAGCTGCTGAGCCACAGGCTGTATCAGGGCATGCTGGGAGTTGTAGTTAGTAACTAACCGCAACTCCCAAGTTTAATTGAAAAAAGCGATCAAAAAGTCACATCAAAACAAAAATGGTCCTGTTAAAACTACAGATCGGGGCGGAAAAAACGACCCTCATACAGGTCCCGTATAAGGAGAAATAAAAAAGTTATAGGGGTCAGAATAGGACAAAATTTCCCCCGCATATGTGTATCCTGTGATGTCACGCATATATAATTAATTATGCTAATTAGCATGGCCGGTAATTTTTTTGCAAGAAAGGTGGCGACCCTAACTTCAAGCCAGGTGACCTTACAGATCATCGCTGATCACTGGGGGTCCCAGCAGGAGGACACTTTTTGATCATCTTATTGTCAGGAGATCCTTCTAACAAGTAGGGCAGCTCCAGCAAGGTCACGGCCACATGTGTTCAGGAGGTCAGAGGGCACTCTCACGTGGAGGGGACTGTCATTAGTCACATTCTTAGTCCCCCCCCCCCCAATCCTTCTGTCCTGGGCATAAAGATTGGTGAGATGACTTCTGTAACAATACATGAGGCACAACCCGATGCAAAGTCAACATATAGGCCCGGCCTTGTCTGTCCTAGGGTCAACGCTGCAACCCAAAACTATACAGTGCCCTCCAGAAGCCCTAAAAGTCACCAAGGATGGCAAGTATGAGTGAAGAAGGCTCCAGAGGCATTAAAGGGGTACTCCACTGGAAAGCTTTATTTTAATTTTTTTTTATTAACTGACAACAGAAAGTTAAACAGATTTGTAAATTATTTCCATTAAAAAATCTTAATCCTTCCAGTACCTATCAGCTGCTGTATGCTCCACAGGAAGTTCTTTTCTTTTTGAATTTCCTTTCTGTCTGACCACAGTGCTCTCTGCTGACACCTCTGTCCATGTCAGGAACTGTCCAGAGAAGGAGAGGTTTGCTATGGAGATTTGCTCCCTAAATAATATTGAATAACAAGCTAATCAGTTGGGGTCCGACCACTGGGACCACCAGCAATCCCAAAAATGGGGACTTACCTGCTTGGGCACCGCTATATTCTTGCTCTATGGGGCTGCCCAATGTTTACAATCGCAGAACATGGAAACATTCAGCACCCCATAAAGGGTGAATGGAGCCATTAACATCCCCATTTTTCGGGATCGACGCAGATCCCAGCAGTCGGACCCCCACCGCTCACCTTGCTATCTCTGGGCTGGTCAATGCCTAGAGATTGGGATCCCAAACAGAGGACCTCCCTAAAATTACCCAACAGGGCGTATGTAAATGGGTTTGATAAACTGGACCATTAACCACCAGGCAAGGGCATATACATGCCATAAAGTAGCAGCCTTCAAATGTTGCAAAACCTGAATTCTTATCATACCCTGAGGGCACCTAATAGATTGTATGGACAAGGGTTGTCTCTATGTGATGATCCCACACACGTTCTTCTATATTTGGTAAGGGGAAAAAAAACATAAAAATCCACTTTTAATTAAGATGAGGTCATGGAATTTCAGATATTTATAGCTTTTTCCAGTATATATTTAGCAAAAAAAAAAAAAAGTTAAGTCATAACAGTAATAGGTAAAAATTTAGAATATCTCCAGAAAGAATGTATCAAATACTTTGGAAACAAAGGTTATTTTCCAGATGAAAGGCTGGAAAAAATGATTCAAAAACGTAAACTACAAAAAAAACATACAGTATGTATATATATATATATAAAACTCAACGTATGTGTGTATGTATATATATGTATGTATGTGTGTATGTATATATATATGTATGTATGTATGTGTGTGTATGTATATATATGTATGTATGTGTGTATATATGTGTGTATGTTCCAGCATCACGTCCAGACGGCTAAAGATATTAATATGAAACTTGGCCACATGTTACTTATATTTCACCAACAAACATAGGATAGGTGATTTAACCCTTACTCACCCCCATTTGCCAGGGTCGGGGTTTATGTTTAACGTCCCATACAAGTCTATGGGAAATATATGTTACTGCATAACTTCCAAACGGCTGGAGATATTTCCATAATACTTGGTCACATGTTACTTATATGTCCACTTAAAATATAGGATAGTTAATTTAACCCTTAACTACCCCCATTTGTGAGGGGTTTTGTTTAAAGTCCCATGAAAATCAATGGGAAATGTATGTTCTCACATAACTTCCGTACGGCTGGAGATATTTCAATACCTGGTACACATATTACAGGTCGGGATAGGAGGTCGAGATAGAAGGTCGAGGATAGGAGGTCGAGGATAGGAGTACCAGGATGGTTGGGATAGGAGGTTGGGATAGGGGGACCGGGATGGTCGGGATAGGAGGACGGGATAGGAGGTTGGGATAGGAGGACCGGGATGGTCGGGATAGGAGGACGGGATAGGAGGTTGGGATAGGAGGACCGGGATGGTCGGGATAGTAGGTCGAGTTAGGAGGACAAGATATGAGGACGGGATATGAGGTGGAGATAGGAGGTCGGGATAGGAGGTCGAGATAGGAGGTCGGGATAGGAGGTCGAGATAGGAGGACAAGATAGGAGGACGGGATAGGAGGTTGAGATAGGAGGATGAGATAGGAGGTCGGGATAAGAGGTGGAGATAGGAGGAAAGAATAGGGGGTTGAGATAGGAGGACGGGATTGGAGGTCGGGATAGGAGGATGAGATAGGAGGTCGGGATAGGAGGACGGGATAGGAGGTCGAGATAGGAGGTCGGGATAGGAGGTCGGGATAAGAGGTGGAGATAGGAGGACGGGATAGGGGGTTGAGATAGGAGGTCGAGATAGGAGGTCGGGATAGGAGGACGGGATAGGAGGTCGAGATAGGAGGACGGGATAGGAGGTCAGGATAGGAGGTCGGGATAGGAGGATGGGATAGGAGGACGGGATAGGAGGTCGGGATAGGAGGATGGGATAGGAGGACGAGATGTGAGGATGGGATATGAGGTTGGGATATGATGACGGGATAGGAGGTCGGGATATGAGGACAGGATATGGGATTGGGATATGACATCAATATATGAGGACGGGATATGAAGTCAAAAGCTTCCTCCTTTGTTTATTTTCCTCCCCAACAAGGATTAGGAAGGAAAAACCGTACAACGCCGGGTACTCAGCTAGTATATATATATATATATATATATATATATATATATAATAAATATATATATGTAAATAAAAAAATAAAAAAAATAATATATATATATATAAAGGGGATGAGTATTTACCTCAGGTATTATCCTGAGGTAAATACTCATCCCCTTTAGCTGCTCTCAGGCCTCTTACCTCAGCCAAGCCAGATCACCCTGCACTGTACTGACGAGTGGCAAACACCACGAAACAGCTGTCTGCAGATGGGTAAAAACTTTCCTTTTGGGTAGTAGTCTGGCTTGGCATAAATCCCGATCAGCTTTTCATATTCCTTAACAGGAGCCAAGCTGATACCAGGGAACTGTTACGCCGAGCGCTCCGGGTCCCCGCTCCTCCCCGGAGCGCTCGCTTCACTCTCGCTACCACAGCGCTCCGGACAGCTCCACTGACCCGGTGCGCTGCGATACCGTCTCCAGCCGGGATGCGATTCGCGATGCGGGTGGCGCCCGCTCGCGATGCGCATCCCGGCTCCCGTACCTGACTCGCTCTCCGTCTGTCCTGTCCCGGCGCGCGCGGCCCCGCTCCCTAGGGCGCGCGCGCGCCGGGTCTCTGCGATTTAAAGGGCCACTGCGCCGCTGATTGGCGCAGTGGTTCCAATTAGTGTGTTCACCTGTGCACTCCCTATTTATACCTCACTTCCCCTTCACTCCCTCGCCGGATCTTGTTGCCATCGTGCCAGTGAAAGCGTTTCCTTGTGAGTTCCTAGCCTGTGTTCCAGACCTCCTGCCGTTGCCCCTGACTACGATCCTTGCTGCCTGCCCCGACCTTCTGCTACGTCCGACCTTGCTTCTGTCTACTCCCTTGTACCGCGCCTATCTTCAGCAGCCAGAGAGGTTGAGCCGTTGCTAGTGGATACGACCTGGTCACTACCGCCGCAGCAAGACCATCCCGCTTTGCGGCGGGCTCTGGTGAAAACCAGTAGTGACTTAGAACCGGTCCACTAGCACGGTCCACGCCAATCCCTCTCTGGCACAGAGGATCCACCTCCTGCCAGCCGGCATCGTGACAGTAGATCCGGCCATGGATCCCGCTGAAGTTCCTCTGCCAGTTGTCGCCGACCTCACCACGGTGGTCGCCCAGCAGTCACAACAGATAGTGCAACAAGGCCACCAGCTGTCTCAACTGACCGTGATGCTACAGCAGCTACTACCACAGCTTCAGCAATCATCTCCTCCGCCAGCTCCTGCACCTCCTCCGCAGCGAGTGGCCGCTTCAGGCCTACGACTATCCTTGCCGGATAAATTTGATGGGGACTCTAAATTTTGCCGTGGCTTCCTTTCTCAATGTTCCCTGCACTTGGAGATGATGTCGGACCAGTTTCCCACTGAAAGGTCTAAGGTGGCTTTCGTAGTCAGCCTTCTGTCTGGAAAAGCTCTGTCGTGGGCTACACCGCTCTGGGACCGCAATGACCCCGTCACTGCCTCTGTACACTCCTTCTTCTCGGAAATTCGAAGTGTCTTTGAGGAACCTGCCCGAGCCTCTTCTGCTGAGACTGCCCTGTTGAACCTGGTCCAGGGTAATTCTTCCGTTGGCGAGTACGCCATACAATTCCGTACTCTTGCTTCAGAACTATCCTGGAATAATGAGGCCCTCTGCGCGACCTTTAAAAAAGGCCTATCCAGCAACATTAAAGATGTTCTGGCCGCACGAGAAATCCCTGCTAACCTACATGAACTCATTCATCTAGCCACTCGCATTGACATGCGTTTTTCCGAAAGGCGTCAGGAGCTCCGCCAGGATATGGACTTTGTTCGCACAAGGCGTTTTTTCTCCCCGGCTCCTCTCTCCTCTGGTCCCCTGCAATCCGTTCCTGTGCCTCCCGCCGTGGAGGCTATGCAGGTTGACCGGTCTCGCCTGACACCTCAAGAGAGGACACGACGCCGCATGGAGAATCTCTGCCTGTACTGTGCCGGTACCGAACACTTCCTGAAGGATTGTCCTATCCGTCCTCCCCGCCTGGAAAGACGTACGCTGACCCCGCACAAAGGTGAGACAGTCCTTGATGTCTACTCTGCTTCTCCACGTCTTACTGTGCCTGTGCGGATATCTGCCTCTACCTTCTCCTTCTCTACTATGGCCTTCTTGGATTCCGGATCTGCAGGAAATTTCATTTTGGCCTCTCTCACCAACAGGTTCAACATCCCGCTGACCAGTCTCGCCAGACCTCTCTACATCAATTGTGTTAACAATGACAGATTGGACTGTACCATACGTTTCCGCACGGAGCCCCTCCTAATGTGCATCGGATCTCACCATGAAAAAATTGAGTTTTTGGTCCTCCCCAATTGCACTTCCGAAATTCTCCTTGGACTACCCTGGCTTCAACACCACTCCCCTACCCTGGATTGGTCCACTGGGGAGATCAAGAGTTGGGGCCCCTCTTGTTCCAAGGACTGTCTTAAACCGGTTCCCAGTACTCCCTGCCGTGACCCTGTGGTGCCTCCTGTAACCGGTCTCCCTAAGGCCTATATGGACTTTGCGGATGTTTTTTGCAAAAAACAAGCTGAGACTTTACCTCCTCACAGGCCTTATGACTGTCCCATTGACCTCCTCCCGGGTACTACTCCACCCCGGGGCAGAATTTATCCTCTCTCTGTCCCAGAGACTCTTGCTATGTCTGAGTATATCCAGGAAAATTTAAAGAAGGGCTTTATCCGCAAATCTTCCTCTCCTGCCGGAGCCGGATTTTTCTTTGTGTCCAAAAAAGATGGCTCTCTACGTCCTTGCATTGACTACCGCGGTCTTAATAAAATCACTGTAAAAAACCGCTACCCCCTACCTCTCATCTCTGAACTCTTTGATCGCCTCCAAGGTGCCCACATCTTTACCAAACTGGACTTAAGAGGTGCCTATAATCTCATTCGCATCAGAGAGGGGGATGAATGGAAAACAGCATTTAACACTAGAGATGGACACTTTGAGTATCTGGTCATGCCCTTTGGCCTGTGCAACGCCCCTGCCGTCTTCCAAGACTTTGTTAATGAAATCTTTCGTGATCTCTTATATTCCTGTGTTGTTGTATATCTGGACGATATCCTGATTTTTTCTGCCAACCTAGAAGAACACCGCCAGCATGTCCGCATGGTTCTTCAGAGACTTCGTGACAATCAACTTTATGCCAAAATGGAGAAATGTCTGTTTGAATGTCAATCTCTTCCTTTCCTAGGATACTTGGTCTCTGGCCAGGGACTACAAATGGATCCAGACAAACTCTCTGCCGTCTTAGATTGGCCACGCCCCTCCGGACTTCGTGCTATCCAACGTTTTTTGGGGTTCGCCAATTATTACAGACAATTCATTCCACATTTTTCCACCATTGTGGCTCCTATCGTGGCTTTAACCAAAAAGAATGCCAATCCTAAGTCATGGCCTCCTCAAGCGGAAGACGCCTTTAAACAGCTCAAGTCTGCCTTTTCTTCGGCTCCCGTGCTCTCCAGACCTGACCCATCTAAACCCTTCCTATTGGAGGTTGATGCCTCCTCTGTAGGAGCTGGAGCGGTCCTTCTACAGAAAAATTCTTCCGGGCATGCTGTTACTTGTGGTTTTTTTTCTAGGACCTTCTCTCCGGCTGAGAGGAACTACTCCATCGGGGACCGAGAGCTTCTAGCCATTAAATTAGCACTTGAGGAATGGAGGCATCTGTTGGAGGGATCAAGATTTCCAGTTATTATTTACACCGATCACAAGAACCTCTCCTATCTCCAGTCTGCCCAACGGCTGAATCCTCGCCAGGCCAGGTGGTCTCTGTTCTTTGCCCGATTTAATTTTGAAATTCACTTTCGGCCTGTCGATAAGAACATTAGGGCCGATGCTCTCTCTCGTTCCTCGGATGCCTCGGAAGTAGAGCTCTCTCCGCAACACATCATCCCCCCTGACTGCCTGATCTCCACTTCTCCAGCCTCCATCAGGCAAACTCCTCCAGGGAAGACCTTCGTTTCTCCACGCCAACGCCTCGGAATCCTCAAATGGGGTCACTCCTCCCATCTCGCAGGTCATGCGGGTATCAAGAAATCCGTGCAACTCATCTCTCGTTTCTATTGGTGGCCGACTCTGGAGACGGATGTTGTGGATTTTGTACGAGCCTGCACTGTTTGTGCCCGGGATAAGACTCCTCGCCAGAAGCCCGCTGGTCTTCATCCTCTGCCTGTCCCCGAACAGCCTTGGTCTCTGATTGGTATGGACTTTATTACAGACTTACCCCCATCCCGTGGCAACACTGTTGTTTGGGTGGTCGTTGATCGATTCTCCAAGATGGCACATTTCATCCCTCTTCCTGGTCTTCCTTCAGCGCCTCAGTTGGCAAAACAATTTTTTGTACACATTTTTCGTCTTCACGGGTTGCCCACGCAGATCGTCTCGGATAGAGGCGTCCAATTCGTGTCAAAATTCTGGAGGGCTCTCTGTAAACAACTCAAGATTAAATTAAACTTTTCCTCTGCATATCATCCCCAGTCCAATGGACAAGTAGAAAGAATTAACCAGGTCCTGGGTGATTATTTACGCCATTTTGTTTCCTCCCGCCAGGATGACTGGGCAGACCTTCTACCATGGGCCGAATTTTCGTATAACTTCAGAGTCTCTGAATCCTCCTCCAAATCCCCATTTTTTGTGGTGTACGGCCGTCACCCTCTTCCCCCCCTCCCTACTCCCTTGCCCTCTGGTTTGCCCGCTGTGGATGAAATATCTCGTGATCTTTCCACCATATGGAAAGAGACCCAAAATTCTCTTTTACAGGCCTCATCACGCATGAAGAAGTTTGCTGATAGAAAAAGAAGAGCTCCCCCCATTTTTTCTCCTGGAGACAAGGTATGGCTCTCCGCTAAATATGTCCGCTTCCGTGTCCCTAGCTACAAATTGGGACCACGCTATCTTGGTCCTTTCAAAATCTTGTGCCAGATTAATCCTGTCTCTTACAAACTTCTTCTTCCTCCTTCTCTTCGAATTCCTAATGCCTTTCACGTTTCTCTTCTTAAACCACTTATCATCAACCGTTTCTCTCCTAAGTTTGTTTCTCCCACTCCTGTTTCCGGCTTCTCGGACATCTTCTCCGTTAAAGAGATACTGGCCTCCAAGAAGGTCAGAGGGAAAACCTTTTTCCTGGTCGATTGGGAGGGTTGTGGTCCTGAAGAGAGATCCTGGGAACCTGAGGACAATATCCTAGACAAAAGTCTGCTCCTCAGGTTCTCAGGCTCTAAGAAGAGGGGGAGACCCAAGGGGGGGGGTACTGTTACGCCGAGCGCTCCGGGTCCCCGCTCCTCCCCGGAGCGCTCGCTTCACTCTCGCTACCACAGCGCTCCGGGCAGCTCCACTGACCCGGTGCGCTGCGATACCGTCTCCAGCCGGGATGCGATTCGCGATGCGGGTGGCGCCCGCTCGCGATGCGCATCCCGGCTCCCGTACCTGACTCGCTCTCCGTCTGTCCTGTCCCGGCGCGCGCGGCCCCGCTCCCTAGGGCGCGCGCGCGCCGGGTCTCTGCGATTTAAAGGGCCACTGCGCCGCTGATTGGCGCAGTGGTTCCAATTAGTGTGTTCACCTGTGCACTCCCTATTTATACCTCACTTCCCCTTCACTCCCTCGCCGGATCTTGTTACCATTGTGCCAGTGAAAGCGTTTCCTTGTGAGTTCCTAGCCTGTGTTCCAGACCTCCTGCCGTTGCCCCTGACTACGATCCTTGCTGCCTGCCCCGACCTTCTGCTACGTCCGACCTTGCTTCTGTCTACTCCCTTGTACCGCGCCTATCTTCAGCAGCCAGAGAGGTTGAGCCGTTGCTAGTGGATACGACCTGGTCACTACCGCCGCAGCAAGACCATCCCGCTTTGCGGCGGGCTCTGGTGAAAACCAGTAGTGACTTAGAACCGGTCCACTAGCACGGTCCACGCCAATCCCTCTCTGGCACAGAGGATCCACCTCCTGCCAGCCGGCATCGTGACAGGAACATTACCTGAAAAGGTGATGTAATGAGCTGCTTTACATATTCCCCTATATATATATATATATATATATATATATATATATATATATATATATTTAAAATTATAATATAGAAAAAAAGGTTCATTCCTACAAGCAGCGTCCAGCATTTCCCTCCCGGCGGTGGTGCGTATGGGTTTCATAGCCACCACATCCTGGTGGTCTGCACGCTACACAAATTGGGCTGTAATTTAATAAAAAGTCTGGATGGGTCGAGCATTCCTTGGTCCGGCCAGAAGCCCTTTGCGGCCTCAAAGCATCTCTTCTGGTCAGCGACTCAAGGCTTAGCCAAACTCTACTGGTCTCGGCGGCTAAAGGACGATAATTTTAGAAGAATATTGTGCCGCCTGTTATTTATGCCTGTCTACCTCATTACGCTAAATTTCAATCAATAAAATTTACATGAGAGGAATTAAAGGGACAACTACATCTTAGTTTATCAGAAGGGGGTAGGGATGTTTCAAAGGATGGGGGATAAGATGTCTCATCGTGGGGGTCCCGCCACTGGGGACCCCCGCAATCTTGGCTGAAGCACCCCAGACATTCGGCGCATGGAGCGAACTTCGCTCCGTGCCGGATGACTGCCGATGTGGGGCAGAGGCTTGTGACGTCACGGCCATGTCCCCTCAATGCAAGTCTATGGGAGGGGGCGCCTCCGGCGCTGTACCTGACACTCTAGACGAATGCTGGGTGCAGCAGGGAGATCATGGGGGGTCCCAAGCGGCGGGACCCCCATGATCAGACATCTTATCCCCTATCCTTTGCATAGGGGTTAAGATGTCCAGGGGTGAAGTACCCCTTTAAAGTGGGTATGTAAGATTATTATTAGCAAAAACACAACTGCTTCCTTCCAGAGATAGTGCCACTCTTATCCTCAGGTTGTACATGGTATTGCAGCTCAGTTCCATTAAAGTGAATGGAGCCAAGCTGTAATACCACAAACAATCAAGAGTTATATTTCTAACCCCAGATAAACCCCTTTAAAACAAGCAAATATTAAAGCGGTATTGAAGTTTTTTTTTTTTTTTCTTTACTATGATACAAAGGCTGTAAAGTTAGTGTAGTTCATAATATAATGTCTTTACCTGTGTTTGATGGTGGCATCGCAATTCTTCTGTGATCTTTGCCCCAATGTTCATTTTTAGCAGCATACAAAATCTCAGCTTTTCCCAGGTTGCACTGTGACCCGATACATTAGATCACTAGTCAGGTGTTAAAAGGGAGCATGGCTGTGCTTCAATGGGTGGAGCGACTGCTGGGTGGGAAGGAAATCGTTCTCCACAGGGCTGCAGGGAATTATAGTTTCACTACAGCACAGCATGGAAGGGAGCTCAGTTGTGCTTCAATGGGTGGGGTGACTGATGTGTGGGAGGGAGAAGAGTGACCTCACGCTTACAAACAAGGGATCCTGGGACTTGTAGTTGGAGGGAGGTAACTCCAACAGGAAAAAGCCTTTTCACAAACAGAAAGCAGCAGCGTTATGGTGGACTCACAACATAGCCATTTAGTACCAAGATAAGCACAGATTTTTCCTAAGCATGTCCATTACTGTCTAGCAGGGAACCACTAAAGTCACCTAATAATGGAGAACCCCTTTAATATTGTCTAATATTTAGCAAAATATTTAAACTATATTCAGCTCATGCTCCACTTTTGTTTAATATTGAATCCCTAATGTTAGAAAATATATATTTTTTTAACCATTTTAATGTTTCTTTATTATCTTTCTGCTTTTTTCACCTATTTTTCTAGTCCTATCAGTCAACAGCCGCTTACTGATGGTTTCCTGGGCACAACTCATTTTCTGGAAACCATCAGTAAGTGTCTGTTGACTGATCTATTAGGGCAGTGTTTCCCAACCAGGCTGCCTCCAGCTGCTGCAAAACTACAACTCCCAGCATGCGAAGGCTGTCCGGGCATGGTGGGAGTTGTAGTTTTGCAGCAGCTGGAGGCACCCTGGTTGGGAAACACTGTATTATGGCATGGCGGAACTCAACAACACAAGGAGGTAGAAAAACAACACGAGCAAATGCAAAAAACAAAAACAAAGTGCCTCCAGCTGTTGCAAACCTACAACTCCCAGCATGCCCTGGAGAGCTGTTTATACATTTTGTGCATAATGTTCTAAAAAAAAAAAAATGGCTGTTGTTTTTGTTATGTTTTTTACAAATGTGTGTGAATAAAATACTAAATAATAATAATAATATGAATAATATAAAAAAAATTATAATAATAACAACATAAAAGAATAATAATAATATAAATAATATAAAATAACTATATATATATATATATATACAATAATAATATAAATAATATTTAAAAAAAAAATAACATAAAAGAATAATAATAATATAAATAATATAAAATAACTATATAGATATATATATATATATACAATAATAATAATATAAATAATATAAAATAACTATATATATATATATATATATATATATATAATAATAATATAAATAATATTTAAAAAAAATAATAACATAAAAGAATAATAATAATATAAATAATATAAAATAAATATATATATACAATAATAATAATATAAATAATATAAAAAAATAATAATAACATAAAAGAATAATAATAATATAAATAATTTAAAATAACAATAATATATATATATAACCAAGTATATAGCGTCATGGACCGGATCAAGTTCCATCCTGCGGGATCCCATTTCTTCTATGGCGCTCGAGATTCTGATCCCACATGGAGTTAAAATACGACCCCAGTGTCCAGAGCTTGAGGCTAGGTTCACACTTTGTGACATTTTATTATATGTGTATATATATATATATATATATATATATATATATATAAAATAAAATGTCACAAAGTGTGAACCTAGCCTCAAGCTCTGGACACCGGGGTCGTATTTTAACTCCATGTGGGATCAGAATCTCGAGCGCCATAGAAGAAATGGGATCCCGCAGGATGGAACTTGATCCGGTCCATGACGCTATATACTTGGTTACCAGGCACAAGCCACACGGTGGCCAAGCTACCTAACACATAGGGATAAAGGATCTGTCAACAGCAGCTTGTGGATTGTTTATGTTGTGTGAATAAATCCACCTAGAAACCATCTGCATAATCAGTAAGAAAAAAAAAATGTCTAATCTGACGACAATGGCGCTCGACAGGTGCCAAATATTATTCGACGGTCATGAAAAAAATGTATGACAGGATAGAAAACCTTAAGGAAGTAAAAAAAGTAAAAGGCTAATATAATAGTGTGCAGGCAGATTGGCAGTCATTCCGGATTATCGGTAGGAATGTTCCAATACTGGTTTTGGCGCTGATACCGGACATTTGCATAAGTACTTGTATTCCTGCAAATGTATCCGATACCTACAGACCATAAAAATGTAAACCCCTCTCATCTCTTCTCCGTGCCCACACTGAGGCCTCTGCATCGTTCGCTTGTTATCCAGGGTGGTGCCGGCACGTGATTACGTCATTTAAGTGCACGGCAGGTCCTGCACCACTTCGGCTGGCAGGAGAAGGTCCTGCACCTCTAACAGAGCAGAAGATGCAGAGGCATTAGCCCAGGAGCGGAGGGAAGATGAGTGGGATTTTTATTATGTTTCTTTTAGGAAGGGACTTAATGGGGAAAACTACTTCATGGGGGCATCTACCAAATAGGAGTTTCCTTACATACCTGAATGCCTAACTGCTGGGGGCTTCTGCCTTAAAGGGGAGAACTACTTACCTATCTTCTCGGGGGTTCTTCGTAAAAGGGGGTTCCTTACATACCTACCTTATGAGGGCTTCTACCTTACAGGGGGAATTCCTACCAACCTACTGGGGGACTCTACTTATAGCTGGGAATCCCTACCGACATACTGGGGGCTTCTTCCTTATAGCTGGAATTCCCTACCTACATACTCGGGTCTTCTTCCCAATAGAGTGGATTTCTTACCTACCTAATGTGGGCGTCTACCTAATGGAGGGTTACCTACCTACTGGGGGCTTCTTCCTAACTTGGGGAATTCCCTAACTACTGGGGGCTTCTTCCTAATAGGGGGATTCCCTACCTATCTACTGGGGGCTTCTACTTAAAGGCTGGGATTCCCTACCCACCTACCTATTATGGACTTCTACCTAATGAGGGGGTTGGGGGAATTCCCTACCTGACCATTGGGGTCATATTTTAATTATGGGGGGCAGTGAGGGCCTCATGTTTGACTTTCTCCTAAGGCTTCACAAAGTCCAGAGCCTCCTCTGCTGTCACATGACATTAAAAAAAGCAATGGTAATTGGTACCTGTGAGTACTTGAAAAGTATCGGTATTCATACTCCTAAAGATTGGTATCAGGACATCCCTAATTATCGGATGATGGATTAAGAGGATTTCCCATTTCTTCCCTATGACTTTTCATAGATCACTGTATTGCCGGTGACCGACTTCACTACGGATTATTCCTCCCTCCACAAGGAGCTGGTGACCGAGGCCGCACTACACTAGATGAAGCGGATGTTCTCAGACACAGTGAGCAGCGGGGGTCTCATATCCGATCTGACCCAGCATTCCTCAGTGCCTCATCGTCCTGGATATGGGATCCTTCCCTCTCACTTGCAGCCGATCAATCACTTAATGTTACCCTGGGATATTATCACTTTACAGACAGAGAGAATTCTGGTACAACCATTATGATGATACATGAAGTGCCTAAAAAAAAAGAGCCCCCAGGGGTTGTGACTATGCGGTGTGGGGGTACAACACATGTACAGAAAAAGTAATGTGCACTTAAAGGGAATGTATCGCTTAGATGTATTTTCTTGTGATTAGCGCCAGATACTAAAGCAAGTTCTTTTTTTTTTTTTTATAATCAGTTTCTTTTATCTGATTATTTTTTATAGCATTTTTTGTACATCAATATGGAGGCTGCCATCTTGTACGGGCTCTATTTAACAACATTTACAGATATGCTTTACTGTAAGCCCCATGCACATAGGCAACAGTAGACTAAATGGGAAACATTACTGGACATGCTCTGTGATCTATTGTCATTCCACAGGAAGGGGGAGGATGAGTTCTAAGTGAGGTGAGGGTGTGATGAAAGGGTAGATGTTATTACCCTAGGGGAAGATGGTATTAACCCCTTTTGTTCATGATGCCAGGGCGTGGTTATCCTCTACACCACCCAAAGTATGGACGCTGGTTCCTGGGCCAGGCACGGGGGGAAATAATCACTCTGATGCTAGGTTACGGAACAATGGCAGCTTTACTGAGGCAGACAGATGGAATAGTCTTTACAGCTCAGTTAGGCCCAAGGAGATGACCAGTGACTTTAGGAGACTTGCGCGCTCGCTGGGACTCATAGTGGACTTGGACTGAATAATGCAATCCCACGCTGACTTTAGCAGGCTTGATACACTTGACTATGCCTGACTAGACTTCTCCCCTGTGGTTGCTTCCATGGTTCATGGAAGCGCGGCTGCATGGCTAGGCCTAGATCTCTAGTAGGACACCAGACACTCTCCGGTCTTGACTGTACTGCTCCTCATCTTAGACTAAGACGGCACCTCAGAACAGAACTCCACTAGCTAGCTCCTCCCTGGTATATTAGGGAGCAATTTGGAGGACTCCCATCGGTTCCCTACAAGTCACCTGGTCACTGACCCCTTCCCTGGTTACACAGGACTTAAAGACATATTCATTTAAATACAACACATTAACCCTTTATATGAATTATAGTGTGACGAAAGTCCTGAGGAGTCTGGGGCCCGGAGACTGGGACTGAGTCCATCTGAAAGGACCAAACAGTACAGTGATCCCTCAACTTACAATGGCCTCAACATACAATAGTTTCAACATACAATTGTCTTTTCTGGACCATTGTAAGTTGAAACCAGACTCAACATACAATGTACAGACAGTCCAGATCTGTGAAACATGTCAATCACTGGAAGAACTGACCAATCAAAATGGGCATTCATTGGTAAAACCCCTGTATTACTGAAGTGTATGCACTGACTGGTGTCTGGTAGCGTCCCCTACAGTATAGGGAGGTATTACATGTTCTGTATTACTCTTTACCTGTATTACTGAAGTGCATGCACTGACTGGTGTCTGGTAGCGCCCCCTACAGTACAGGGAGGTATTACATGTTCTGTATTACTCTTTACCTGTATTACTGAAGTGCATGCACTGACTGGTGTCTGGTAGCGCCCCCTACAGTATAGGGAGGTATTACATGTTCTGTACTATTCTTTACCTGTATTACTAAAGTGCATGCACTGACTGGTGTCTAGTAGTGCCCCCTACAGTACAGGGAGGTATTACATGTTCTGTATTACTCTTTACCTGTATTACTGAAGTGCATGCACTGACTGGTGTCTGGTAGCGCCCCCTACAGTACAGGGAGGTATTACATGTTCTGTATTACTCTTTACCTGTATTACTGAAGGGCATGCACTGACTGGTGTCTGGTAGCGCCCCCTACAGTATAGGGAGGTATTACATGTTCTGTACTATTCTTTACCTGTATTACTGAAGTGTATGCACTGACTGGTGTCTGTTAACGCCCCCTACAGTACAGGGAGGTATTACATGTTCTGTATTACTCTTTACCTGTATTACTGAAGTGTATGTACTGACTGGTGTCTGGTAGCGCCCCCTACAGTACAGGGAGGTATTACATGTTCTGTTCTCTTTACCTGTATTACTGAAGTGTATGCACTGACTGGTGTCTGGTAGCGCCCCCTACAGTACAGGGAGGTATTACATGTTCTGTATTACTCTTTACCTGTATTACTGAAGTGCATGCACTGACTGGTGTCTGGTAGCGCCCCCTACAGTACAGGGAGGTATTACATGTTCTGTATTACTCTTTACCTGTATTACTGAAGGGCATGCACTGACTGGTGTCTGGTAGCGCCCCCTACAGTATAGGGAGGTATTACATGTTCTGTACTATTCTTTACCTGTATTACTGAAGTGTATGCACTGACTGGTGTCTGTTAACGCCCCCTACAGTACAGGGAGGTATTACATGTTCTGTATTACTCTTTACCTGTATTACTGAAGTGTATGCACTGACTGGTGTCTGGTAGCGCCCCCTACAGTACAGGGAGGTATTACATGTTCTGTACTCTTTACCTGTATTACTGAAGTGTATGCACTGACTGGTGTCTGGTAGCGCCCCCTACAGTACAGGGAGGTATTACATGTTCTGTACTCTTTACCTGTATTACGGAAGTGTATGCACTGACTGGTGTCTGGTAGCGCCCCCTACAGTACAGGGAGGTATTACATGTTCTGTACTCTTTACCTGTATTACTGAAGTGTATGCACTGACTAGTGTCTGGTAGCGCCCCCTACAGTACAGGGAGGTATTACATGTTCTGTACTACTCTTTACCTGTATTACTGAAGTGTATGCACTGACTGTTGTCTGGTAGTGCCCCCTACATCACAGGGAGGTATTACATGTTCTGTACTCTTTACCTGTACCAGGATTGGCTGCTCCTTTGGACACCAGGTGAGGGCGGCTCCATGTTACCTTTTTAGGACATTGCGTGTTCTGTACAGGACCCCGAAGAAGCTCCTGTCCTCTACATAGACCGGTGTTTCCCGAGAAGGGTGCCCCCAGCTGTTGCAAAACTACAACTCCCAGCATGCCCCTACAGCCGAATACTCCCTAATATGGCTTACATAATACTGCAAAGTAGTCACAAGAAAAATAAATATATAGGCCCACTAAAATCACAATATACTGCTAAAAAAAGACACAATATCAGAAATATACTCCCTTACATGGCACAGGGTATAAATAAAACCACCATACAAAGCTCGAATAATGTTCGGTATCTAAATAATACTCCCGTATAGAGCTGATATAATACCGCCATATAGTTTCAATATAAAACTATAATTAAAAAGGTTAAATATAGGACCCCGCGACCAGTGGTCTCCAAACTGTGGACCTCTAGATGTTGAAAAACTACAACTCCCAGCATGTTGGGAGTTGTAGTTTTTCAACCGCCAGAGGCGCGCAGTTTTGAATCCTAGGCCCTTGACTATTTTGCTGTTTACTTTCTATAGGCCCCTCCACCAACAATACACCCGGGGGTGATATTGGGCCAAAAAATGATCTTTTTGGACGACAGAACTGACTGACTACGACTACGACCTCCAATAAGATGGGATAGTCGCTTTGTCGCCGGCGTCTTTATTCCTCATAAGTCGAGAACATCACAGGCTAAAAAAAAAACAGCCTTGAATACAAGGTCCTCAGCGGGTCAATGATTTTGCAAGCAAAGTTTTTCGATTTTCAAAGAGACTTTGGCGAAAAAAAGACGAACTAACCCAAATATGGCCTTGACAACCAACGATAAATTACGTCCTACGGTAACAGCAACACCGCGGAATGAAGAGATGTCTGCGGAACCGCCGTGTGCACTGACAGGCCCCATATGCTTTGTTTAAACAAGAGTTTAACGCTAAGGAGAAAGATTTGAGCATCTGACATAACAAATGGATTGCACCTCGCTAATCCGGCCCAGGGACATACTGGGAAAAATAAAGCATCAAAGAAGGGGTTAACCCCTTCAGGACAGACAATGTTCACAGCCCCACAGACACATAGGCCTCAAACCTGTATATGATATTGGTTTCATATAGATGTGGCAAAACTACTATAATACTGCACCTTATGTGCAAGAATATAACTACTATAATACTGCTTCCTATATACAAGAATATAACTACTATAATACTGCCTCCTATATAAAAGAATATAACTACTATAATACTGCTCCTATATACAAGAATATAACTACTATAATACTGCTCCTATATACAAGAATATAACTACTATAATACTGTCTCCTATATACAAGAATATAACTACTATAATACTGCTCCTATATACAAGAATATGACTACTATAATACTGCTCCTATATACAAGAATATAACTACTATAATACTGCCTCCTATATACAAGAATATGACTACTATAATACTGCTCCTATATACAAGAATATAACTACTATAATACTGCTCCTATATACAAGAATATAACTACTATAATACTGTCTCCTATATACAAGAATATAACTACTATAATACTACTCCTATATACAAGAATATAACTACTATAATACTGCTCCTATATACAAGAATATAACTACTATAATACTGCCTCCTATATACAAGAATATAACTACTATAATACTGCTCCTATATACAAGAATATAACTCCTATAATACTGCTCTTATATACAAGAATATAACTACTATAATACTGCTCCTATATACAGGAATATAACTACTATAATACTGCTCCTATATACAAGAATATGACTACTATAATACTGCTCCTATATACAATAATATAACTACTATAATACTACCTCCTATATACAAGAATATAACTACTATAATACTGCCTCCTATATACAAGAATATAACTACTATAATACTGCTTCTATATACAGGAATATAACTACTATAATACTGCTCCTATATACAAGAATATACCTATTATAATACTGCTCCTATATACAAGAATATAACTACTATAATACTACTCCTATATACAAGAATATAACTACTATAATATTGCTCCTATATACAAGAATATAACTACTATAATACTGCTCCTATATACAAGAATATAACTACTATAATACTGCTCCTATATACAAGAATATAACTACTATAATACTGCCTCTATATACAAGAATATAACTACTATAATACTGCTCCCATATACAAGAATATAACTACTATAATACTGCTCCTATATACAAGAATATATCTACTATAATACTGCTCCTTTATACAAGAATATAACTATTATAATACTGCCCCTATATACAAGAATATAACTACTATAATACTGCTCCTATATACAAGAATATAACTACTATAATACTGCTCCTATATACAAGAATATAACTACTATAATACTGCTCCTATATACAAGAATATAACTACTATAATACTGCCTCCTATATACAAGAATATAACTACTATAATACTGCTCCTATATACAAGAATATAACTACTATAATACTGCTCCTATATACAAGAATATAGCTACTATAATACTGCTCCTATATACAAGAATATAACTACTATAATACTGCTCCTATATACAAGAATATAACTACTATAATACTGCTCCTATATACAAGAATATAACTACTATAATACTGCTCCTATAGAGTAGACGAGGTGGGGATAAATGAATGTGGACAGTGTGCGGAGCCCATGCTGTTATCAGGTGAGATGTAATGAGAGGGGGAGGTTCTGATGTCAACCGCGCCAATTTATGAAAGCCAGATGTTGCGAAAAGAAGTAGAATACGATGACTCCACAGGAGTATTCTCCACGAACAGGCCGGGGGCTCGCCGAATGTAAGATGTCATGTTTCTGACAAGGAAAATATGACTTCCCCAAAATTTCTTCACTATCGCTCCCCTCTCTGAGCCAAGATAGCGTGTCCCTGCGCTGGAGCGCGCCGGATGCCGAGCCGCTTGTAAGACATCTGTGCAACACATTGCAAAAACATGGCTGCCAACTGGGCCTCAGCTGGGAGACCGGATCAGCAGGCGAAAGAGCGATAGCGCAGGACGCACTCCGCGTACGTGTGACCCCTTAGGAACCGCACTCAGAGTAGTATTTCCAGCTGTTACAAAACTACAACTCCCAGCATGCCCGGACAGCCTTCGGCTGTCCGGGCATGCTGGGAGTTGTAGTTTTGCAACAGCAGGAGGCACCCTGGTTGGGAAACACCGTATTAGAGCCAGATACTAAAACATTCTATTTTTCACATTTTTTTTTCTCTAATTGTCATTTGTTTTTTTTTTATAAATTTAGTTTTTCGTACGTTATTATGGGGGCGGCCATCTAGCCCGAGCTGTTTTTTAACAGCATTTAGAGATATGCTTTACTGCAAGCCGGGTGGACATCAACAGACAGGAGCTGTGCTATTGAAGTGAATGAAAAAGGTGTCTGGGCATGCTCTGTGACCTTTTCAGTATCACACATGGTAAGCTTATATACACCAGGTAAGTAATACAGTATCACACATGGTCAGATTACATACACCAGGTAAGTAATACAGTATCACACATGGTCAGATTATATACACCAGGTAAGTAATACAGTATCACACATGGTCAGATTATATACACCAGGTAAGTAATACAGTATCATACATGGTAAGATTATATACACCAGGTAAGTAATACAGTATCACACATGGTCAGATTATATACACCAGGTAAGTATTACAGTATCACACATGGTCAGATTATATACACCAGGTAAGTAATACAGTATCACACATGGTCAGTTTACATACACCAGGTAAGTAATACAGTATCACACATGGTCAGATTATATACACCAGGTAAGCAATACAGTATCACACATAGTCAGATTATATACACCAGGTAAGTAATACAGTATCACACATGGTCATCTTACATACACAAGGTAAGTAATACAGTATCACACATGGTCAGCTTACATACACCAGGTAAGTAATACAGTATCACACATGGTCAGATTATATACACCAGGTAAGTAATACAGTATCACACATGGTCAGATTATATACACCAGGTAAGTAATACAGTATCACACATGGTAAGATTATATACACCAGGTAAGTATTACAGTATCACACATGGTCAGATTATATACACCAGGTAAGTAGTACAGTATCACACATGGTAAACTTACATACACCAGGTAAGTAATACAGTATCACACATGGTCAGTTTACATACACCAGGTAAGTAATACAGTATCACACATGGTCAGATTATATACACCAGGTAAGCAATACAGTATCACACAGCCAGATTATATACACCAGGTAAGTAATACAGTATCACACATGGCCATCTTACATACACCAGGTAAGTAATACAGTATCACACATGGTCAGCTTACATACACCAGGTAAGTAATACAGTATCACACATGGTCAGATTATATACACCAGGTAAGCAATACAGTATCACACATAGTCAGATTATATACACCAGGTAAGTAATACAGTATCACACATGGTCAGTTTACATACACAAGGTAAGTAATACAGTATCACACATGGTCAGCTTACATACACCAGGTAAGTAATACAGTATCACACATGGTCAGATTATATACACCAGGTAAGTAATACAGTATCACACATGGTCAGCCTACAAACACAAGGTAAGTAATACAGTATCACACATGGTCAGATTATATACACCAGGTAAGTAATACAGTATCACACATAGTCAGCTTACATACACCAGGTAAGCAATACAGTATCACACATGGTCAGCTTACATACACCAGGTAAGTAATATAGTATCACACATGGCCAGCCTACATACACAAGGTAAGTAATACAGTATCACACATGGCCAGATTATATACACCAAGTAAATAATACAGTATCACACATGGTCAGCTTGCATACACCAGGTAAGTAATACAGTATCACACATGGCCAGCCTACATACACCAGGTAAGTAATACAGTATCACACATGGTCAGCTTACATACACCAGGTAAGTAATACAGTATCACACATGGCCAGCTTACATACACCAGGTAAGTAATACAGTATCACACATGGTCAGCTTACATACACCAGGTGTAGGTGTAGATACTGATAGGTGTAGATACACTCATAAAGTTAAACAGTATCACACTGTGACCAACCTTAAAAAATGTTAAGATTGAATTATCATTAAAAGGGATACTCCACTGGCCAGTATTCGGAAATAAATGTTCCGAGCGCTGTTTTCACGCTGCGGGGGTTGGCCACGCCCCTCATGACATCACAGCCATGCCCCCTCAATGCAAGTCTATGGGAGGGGGCGTGACGGCCGTCACGCCCCCTCCCATTGACTTGCATTGAGAGGGCGTGACCATAACATCATGAGGGGCGTGGCTGACCCCCCGTAGCACAAAAACAGCATTCAGGACATTTACTTCCGAATACTGGCCATTGGAGTACCCCATTAAATATCTTAGGGCTCCCCGATCACACACCTTTTTACAGTTTCTTGATACGCCTTCCCATTCCTAAGATATTTTTATAGTTTGACAGTTCAGGGAATCAGTCAGATGGGCGTGAGCTTAATTATAATAATGGGAGTGTCTATCAGTTGATGGGCGGGATCATGCAGTCAGGGGTGTGTATGTTGTAATGGGGGGGAGGGTGTATGCCTAATACACCCCACCTGACATTATAATCCTGTCCATCACCTGATAGTCACTCCCATTATTATAATTAGAATCACGCCCATCTGACTGATTCCCTGAATTGTTAGACAAACTATAAACCCTCATATCTCAGGAACAGAAGGGCGTGTCAAGACACGGTAAAAAGGTTCATGATCAGGGGATCCTGAGCTATTCAATGACAGTAACATCTCAATTTTTTGGTGTTGGCAACAGATCCTCTTTAAATACACCAATTAAAGGGGTACTCCGGTGGAAAACTTTTGTAAATTACTTCTTAATCCTTCCAGTACTTATTAGCTGCTGAATACTACAGAGGAAATTATTTTCTTTTTTTAACACAGTTCTCTCTGCTGACATCATGACCACAGTGCTCTCTGCTGACATCTCTGTCCATTTTAGGAACTGTCCAGAGCAGAGCAGTTTTCTATGGGGATTTTCTCCTACTCTGTCCATTTTAAGAACTGTCCAGAGTAGGAGAAAATCCCCATAGAAAACATATGCTGTTCTGGACAGTTCCTAAAATGGACAGAGGTGTCAGCAGAGAGCACTGTGGTCATGATGTCAGCAGAGAGCACTGTGTTCCAAAAAGAAAATCGTTTCCTGTGTAGTATTCAGCAGCTAATAAGTACTGGAAGGATTAAGATTTTTTAATAGAAGTCATTTAGAAATCTGTTTAACTTTCTGGCACCAGTTGATAAAAAAAAAAATACGTTTTCCACCGGAGTACCCCTTTAAATAGTGCAGTGTCCCACTGGGTAGGCTTAGATACACTATATCCCATATGATGAGATTTGATACATGAGATCAGCATCACACACGATAGTCTCCGATTCATGAGAGTACCACACATGATACAATTAGATTCACTGTTTCAGCATTCATGATAGGCTTAGATACACCGACTAGGTAAGACAGGATCACAAATTAGATACAACTGGATAAGTTATACAGTATCACACATGATGGGATTAGATACACTGGCTAGAAAAAACAGTATCACAAATTACCTGTTTAGATACAACTGGATAGGTTGTACAGTATCAACCATGATAGGATGAGATACACTGGCTAAGTAGTACATGTTAAAGGGGTACTCCGCCCCTAGACTTCTTTCCAAAGGACAGGGGATAAGATGTCTGATCGTGGGGGTCTCCCCGGCACCCCAGACATCCGGTGCATAGAGCGAACTTCGCTCCGTGCCGGATGACTGGCGATGGGGTGGGCGGAGTCTCGTGACATCACGGTCACGCCCTGCTTGTGTAGTCACGGCTACGCCCCCTCAATGCAAGTCTATGGGAGGGGGCGTGACGCCCCCTCCCATAAACTTGCATTGAGGGGGCGTGGCCGTGACGTCGCAAGCGGGGGCGTGACCGTGACATCACGAGCCTCCAGCGCTGCACCCGACACTCTAAACAAATGGCAGGTGCAGCAGGGAGATCACGGGGGTCCCCAGCGGCGGGACCCCCGCGATCAGACATCTTATCCCCTATCCTTTGGATAGGGGATAAGATGTATAGGGGCGGAGTACCCCTTTAAGCTTAGATACATGTCATAACAGCCACCCACTGACATTGGCTGTGACTAATCGGAATCTGGAGGAATGAAGAAGGAATTTGCGCGGGACATGACGGATCCTTCTAATAATAAACCTAATAATTCTTATGAAGTTCTCCACGAAGCTTCGGGAGGAGAGCGGGTCCCATTCATCTGGGCGCAGTCATTCCGTATGACACCCGCCGTCCCTCTCACCCTGTAATTTACCGCCATAGACTGACGGCTGTCATCTCGGGAGACAATGAACGCAGATTAATTCTCCACCGTCCCTGTACAAGTCATAGATGCCCCCGATCAACCCCCCCAGATTCCTCAAAGAATAACACAGGTGTTCCCTCCGGCCGCAGGAGCAGGAAATACCGAGCAGATTAAAAAGTGGAGCCACGCCGGCCAAAACACTAAGTCAACTTTTTTAAATTTTTTTATTTAATTCCTTTTTTTTTTTTTATTTAAAAAATTTAAAGAAACCAAAATCGGACGCATAGTTCAACTTCGGAGCGAAAATAAACAATAGGAAAACCATTGTCTACTATAGGTTATGGGGGAGGGGGGAGGGAGAATAGGGGTCAGAACAGGACTTTTTGGCTTAGAATTGTCTAGTACAAAAAATAGGAAAGAATTTAAAAAAGAAAAATTATAATTAGATTTTTATTTTTTATTTTTTTTCTTATTCATTTGGAATTATCTAGTACAAAAAAATAGGAAAAATGTAAATTGACCCCTATTTTCAATTTATATTTTTCCAATTTTTTGTACTAGATAATTTGGGATTATCTAGTACAAAAAAAAATTGGAAAAATGTAAATGTTAATTTAGTAAAAAAAAAAAAATGTATTAAATAAAAAATAATAATAATAAATTCTGTTTAAATTAAGATTAAATCTTTTTATTTTTATTTTTTTTCTCGATTTACAAATTTGTGATGGGGTTCACCAAGGACAACACAAGGAGAAATTTCTTAGTACTATCAAAATGGAAAAGTGGACAGTGTCACTTTAAGGAAAACTTTTCAAACCTTGAAAAATGACAGATATATTGTAAATGTAAAAATATTTGAAAAATTATAATAAAATTAAATCTTATTCTTATTATTATAATTCTTATTATTAAAGGGGTACTCCGGTGAAAAACTTTTTTTTTTTTAAATCAACTGGTGCCAGAAAGTTAAACAGATTTGTAAATTACTTCTATTAAAAATCTTAATCCTTCCTGTACTTATTAGCTACTGAATACTACAGTTGAAATTCTTTTCTTTTTGGAACACAGAGCTCTCTGCTGACATCACAACCACAGTGCTCTCTGCTGACATTTCTGTCCATTTTAGGAACTGTCCAGAACAGCATATGTTTTCTATGGGGATTTTCTCCTACTCTGGACAGTTCTTAAAATGGACAGAGATGTCAGCAGAGAGCACTGTGCTCGTGATGTCCGCAGAGAGCTCTGTGTTTCAAACGGAAAATAATTTCCACTGTAGTATCCTGCAGCTAATAAGTACAGGAAGGATTAAGATTTTTTAATAGAAGTAATTTAAAAATCTGTTTAACTTTCTGGTACCAGTTGATTTAAAAAAAAAAAAGGTTTTCACCGGAGTACCCCTTTAACTGTTAAAAAACAAATCAACTTAATCATAGTAAAAAATAAATAAATAAAAATTTGTTTACATTTTTATTTTTGTATTTTTTTAGTGTTTCTCCAGTTTTTCCAGTGTTATCCAAACTGTTATCCAGCTGTTGCAAAACTACAACTCAAAGCATGTCCGGACAGCCGTTGGCTGTCCGGGCATGCTGGGAGTTGTAGTTTTGCAAACAGCTAGAGGTCATTTGAAGACCACTACTGCAATTTGAGTATTAACTGGTGGATCTAGATCAGTGATCTTCAATCTGCCGTTGGGAAACTACAACTCCCAGCATACCCGGACAGTTGTCTCTGTTGTTGCTGTTCTGTATCTGGTCACTGAGTTTGAATAACAAAGCAGTTTAATCATAGATATAAATAAATAAATAAATAAATAAATATAAATATATATATATATATATATATATATATATATATATATAAATAAATGAATAAATATATATATAAATAAATGAATAAATATATATATATGAATAAATGAATAAATATATAAATAAATAAATGAATAAATAAATATATATAAGTGAATAAATAAATATATATATGAATAAATGAATAAATATATAAATAAATAAATAAATAAATATATAAATAAATAAATAAATAAATAAATAAATATATATTTGTTTATATTTTTATTTTTAAGTGTTTCTCCAGTTTTTCTGATATTTTACCCTACGTTGTCCTGGTGGTATTAAGGGAGTATTTGTTTTTCAGGCAGAACTTGTGGGCGTCACGGGTCACCGACTGCCAGAAATCAGAGTCTTTTTCACCTTTGCCCCAAATTGTAGATTGCAGTAATCTTCCCTTAAAGCCACAGGGATTCACAGCACATTGCTGGATTATGGTCTGGGTAACTTTTAGGATTTTCCCTCCACAGAGGGATTAATGGTGACCCCCAACTCAAACACAGTAAATTCCTATAAATAAATAAAATTAAAAACATTTAAAAAAAAAATAATAAACAAAAAAAATAAAATAGAATTTTAGGTCTGGGGACAATTATCGATGTATTGATTAGGTGCGAGTCAACATTTGGGACATTTAAAGGAGGAAATGGGAAAATTATTCTTAATGTAATAAACGGCACCTGTTGGTCGCCAAGAGGTGGATATAAATTCCTAAAAAACATTGGGTCTGGTGAACATGAAATAACATGAATTCCCAATGAGATCACAATTCTGGGACACTTCTTCTTATAGATCTGGGCTGTGCCGTTCCTCAGTTATTCTTACTAGAAATAATGACTAAATTGCCAACAGGGTGTTACCAATTGTGGGCGTGTCCCTACACTGTTTGCAGATGTCGGCTCTAATTGGACAGTCTCAGACAGTGTAGGGATATGCCCCCAACTGGTAACACCCAGATGGCTATTTGGTCATACATTTCCAGTAGGAATAACAGAGGAACGGCACAACTCTGATCTATAAGAATTGGTATCTCATTGGGGATTTATGTATTTACTAAAACAGACATATCAGGGGAGGTCACAGGTGATCTGGTATATCACATGAAAATAGATGTTATTCTAGGGCAGTGGTCTCCAATGTGTGGACCTCCAGATGTTGCAAAACTACAACTCTCAGCAGATATAGTGGTTATGCCACATCTAGAGATCCACAGATTGGAGAACACTGCTCTAAGCGTTTTCATTAATGTATTTATAACTCCCCCATAGGTAATGTAAAATATATGTATAAAGGAACAAACAGATATGAGATAGATAGATAGATAGATAGATAGATATGAGATAGATAGATATGGGATAGATAGATATGAGATAGATAGATAGATAGATAGATAGATAGATAGATAGATAGATAGATAGATATGAGATAGATAGATATGAGATAGATAGATATGAGATAGATAGATATGAGATAGATAGATAGATATGAGATAGATAGATATGGGATAGATAGATATGAGATAGATAGATATGAGATAGATAGATATGAGATAGATAGATATTAGATAGATAGATAGATATGAGATAGATAGATATGGGATAGATAGATATGAGATAGATAGATAGATATGAGATAGATAGATATGAGATAGATAGATAGATAGATAGATATGAGATAGATATGAGATAGATAGATAGACATGAGATAGATAGATAGATAGATAGATAGATATGAGATAGATAGATAGATATGAGATAGATAGATAGATAGATATGAGATAGATAGATATGGGATAGATAGATAGATATGAGATAGATAGATAGATAGATAGATAGATAGATAGATAGATAGATAGATAGATATGAGATAGATAGATAGACATGAGATAGATAGATAGATATGAGATAGATAGATAGACATGAGATAGATAGATAGATATGAGATAGATAGATAGATAGATAGATAGACATGAGATAGATAGATATGAGATAGATATATGGATAGATATATATGAGATAGATAGATATGAGATAGATAGATATGAGATAGATAGATAGATAGATAGATAGATATGAGATACGGTAGATATGAGATAGATAGATGTGAAATAGATAGATAGACATGAGATAGATAGATATGAGATAGATAGACATGAGATAGATAGATAGATAGATATGAGATAGATAGATATGAGATAGATAGATAGATAGATAGATATGAGATAGATAGATATGAGATAGATAGATAGATAGATAGATGATAGATAGGAGATAGACAGATAGATATGAGATAGATAGATAGATAGATAGATAGATATAGATAGATAGACAAATAGATTGGAGAAAGATAGTTTATTAAATTTAGTACATTTTATTTATCTTTTATTTATCTTTTATCTTTTTTTTTATGTATATTTTTAATGGTTGTTAATATGGGCCGAGCATCACTTTCCCAGAATCGCAGTCGTCCCCACAAACACACGGGTCGGGGGGTTTGTATATCTTTCCATATTAGACTGGACTCCTAGGTCTCTGTTGCTGTTGAGCAGAGAGAGGCCTGGGGATGCGAGATCCACTCAGCGCAGTGCGGCCAATACTGCGGCGAAGAAAGGGACCATTGATGGTCCAATATGACTGCCTCATTGTCCTCCCCTCACACCGGGACCCCGTAATTATCCTCATTCCTTCAAAGAACGGCGCAGTTATTCGACCTGGTAATCTTATCATTATGATGTCAAATTATATCGTAGGAATCATCTTCTGTGAAATGAACCTTTATAAGCTGCAAACCCTGCGCCGTCCTGAAGATCCAAAAAAGATATCGTCTATATATCTGTATTTATACCAATAGCGAAAAGAACTAACTGTAACTAATACGCTTCATGAGATTCTATCTCTACACAACATCAATGCACAGAAACCCAAACAAACACAGAGCAGGAGACATGGCTGATACATAAGACACGTAGAATAGGGGCTGGGGGCGGCTGGGAACGCATGGTATACATATTATACATACAGATTAGACCTTCAGGACTGCAAAATCAGAACTATTCCACTATTTTGGGGTCCCTGTGGTTCTGTTTTATGGCTCCACAAACACTATGAGTCCATATAACAGTGTTATCCAAACTGTGAACCTCCAGCTGTTGCAAAACTACAACTCCCAGCATGCCCGGACAGCCAACGGCTGTCCGGGCATGCTGGGAGTTGTAGTTTTGCAACAGCTGGAGGTCAACCGTTTGAAGGCCACTGCTATATAATATCAAAAGGATACAGTATGGCCCCTTAAAGGGGTACTCCCGTGAAAAACGTATTTTTTTAATTTATTTTTTTTAAATCAACTGGTGCCAGAAAGTTAAACAGATTTGTAAATCACTTCTATAAAAAAAAAAATCTTAATCCTTCCAGTACTTTTTAGGGGCTGTATATTAAAGAGAAATCCAAAAAAAGAAATGCATTTCTTCTGATGTCATGACCACAGTGCTCTCTGCTGACACCTCTGTCCATTTTAGGAACTGTCCAGAGCTGGAGAAAATCCTGATAGCAAACATATGCTGCTCTGGACAGTTCCTAAAATGGACAGCAGAGGTCAGCAGAGAGCACTGTGGTCATGACAACAGAGGAAATGCATTTCTTTTTTTGGTTTCTCTTTAGTATACAGCCCCTAAAAAGTACTGGAAGGATTAAGATTTTTTAATAGAAGTGATTTACAAATCTGTTTAACTTTCTGGCACCAGTAGATTTAAATAAAAAAAAGTTTTCCACCAGAGTACCCCTTTAAGGGGCCATACTGTATCCTTTTCATATTATATAGCAGTGGCCTTCTAACGGTTGACCTCCAGCTGTTGCAAAACTACAACTCCCAGCATGCCCGGACAGCCGTTGGCACCAGTTGATTTAAAAAATAAAAATAAAAAAAAGTTTTCCACGGGAGTACCCCTTTAAGCGTCTTTGAGGTTTATATAGAACAGTATTATAGTATTTTTACCTCGCCTCCAATAGATGGCACTAAGGAGCTCTTTCCATCTACTTTGCATACTTTTTTTCCCCAGGAAGCATTGCATGGCCTATGCTAGCTAGCCAGTCTCCCTAAGAAGAAATAGTAACAAATATAAAAGCTGCAACAGAGGTTTTTGTTTAACAGCGCCACATATAGGTTACATGCAGTACTGCACCTGTTATAGTCCCAAAAGCAAGTCATTTAGACCAGTCATCTTAAAGGGGTACTCCAGAGGGGGGGGAAAAAAACAATGTTTTAAAATAAACTGGTGCCGGACAGTTATACAGATTTTTTTAAAATATTAACCATTCCAGTACTTATCAGCTGCTGTATGCTCCAGAGGAAGTTGTGTAGTTCTCTCCAGTGTGACCACAGTGCTCCCTGCTGACACCTCTGTCCGTGTCAGGAACTGTCCAGAGTAGGAGAGGTTTGCTATGGGGATTTGCTCCTACTCTGGGCGGTTCCTGACACGGACAGAGGTGGCAGCAGAGAGCACTGTGATCAGACTTAAAAAAAAGAACTACACAACATCCGCTGGAGCACACAGCAGCTGATAAGTACCGAAAGGATTAATATTTTTAAATAAAAGTAATTTCCAAATCTGGATAACTTTCTGGCACCAGTTGATTTGGAAGAAAAAAAAGTAATAGTTTTTTTTCCTCTGGAGTACCCCCTTTAAAGGGGTATTCCAGGATTTTTTTTATTTGACTATGCTACAGGGGCTGTAAAGTTAGTGTAGTTCATAATATAGTGTCTGTACCTGTGTGTGACGGTTTTCTCAAAATTCTTCTGTGATTTTCACCCCAATATTTATTTTTAACAGAATACAAAATGACTGTTGTCTCAGATTTTTCCCAGGTTGCAATGCGGCCGAGACCTGACATCACTAGTCAGCTGATGACGGGGAGCCTGTCTGCTTCAATGGGTGGAGGGATCAATCTGCAACTAATGCAACAGCTGTAGGCACCCTGATTGAAAACCACAGGTCTTTTGAATGGATGCAGCTCATTTATGTTTTCAATGGATGGTGTGGCTGATGTGTGGGAGGGAGGAAAATGGAATTATGGGATTTGTAGGCAAAAGAAGAAAACTCAAACAGGAAATACCAGTTCACAGAAAGCTAGTCACAGTGTTATGGTAATCTCACAGCATAGCCATTTAGCCCGAAGACAAGCGCAGATCCTTCCTAATCATGTCCATTACTGCCTGCCAGGTATGTACTAAAATCACCTTATGGTGGAGAACCCCTTTAATGAAAGCCTTTTGGCAACCCCATGTCCCATTTGATGACTGAAGTCATTCCCCACCCTTACCTCTAATAAGTTTAGGAAATCTTTTTAAAAAGTTAGCAAGAATGTTCCAGCTGGACGGAGTATCCACCTGTAGATATAACGATTCATCACACAATACCGGGGAGTGGGGGAGGGGATGGCAGCTGCCAGAAGTGTTGTCCGGTGGAGGAAATTAGGAATGAGTCAAGAAGAAGAAGAGGCGTCTCTGATCACATACATGGCCTGAAGCTCTGGGAGGATAGACGGATTACCTGGACCTTCCATCCCTGTCACTGGGAAAACCATGAAGCAGGATTGATTCCTTACAGTGTAAAAACCAACACGCCCGGGACAACGGCCTGAAGGCGGAACGCACACGCTATACGGTGCAGAAGCAGAGGCCGCGACCGGCACTGTACATGGTAGAGATACTTTAAATGGGCACTATCATTAAAACTAATTTTTGCTATTGTACTCCTTATGGGAAATAATAAATATTTCTAATGTACTTTATTTTAAAAAATTTTTTAGTTTTCTATGTTTTATTTGTGTTTGAAAAAGCTGCCACTAGGTGTCTCCCTACTTGTCCAGAGCACATTTCCCCACATCTTTTGCACAGACTTTGGACTCCTGCTGGCCTGGCAGAAGTCCAAAATCAGGAAATGCAGTCTGGAGTGCTGAGGGGTGGGTGTGTGCAGCCTTATCCAATCAGAGCTCATCTCACACTGAACTGCTCTGGGCTGAGTGTAGCAGAGTGAGGGAGGAAGTTCTCTCCTGTATGGCTTCAGATGATGTCACGCCTGCTGGGGAACGCCCCCTTCCCAGTCTGTGAATCTGACTGAGACTGAGCAGAAAATACAGAGCGATATCAAGGTAGAAAACCAAAAAAATTATAAAAATAAAGGCCGGGGGAGGTTTATCATGATGGGGCAGTGACCTGGGAGGATTATAAAATATAACAAGATCATGAGAGGTTCTCTTTATTGTGGGAGGTATATGTATGGACACAGTCCAAAAAGGGCCCCCCCTGTGCAAGAACATATGGGCCCCTTGATATCCAACAGGTTATCAGACAATCTATCTCTAACACATTTATTAGTAAATATGACCTATGAACATTATTAGCTCAGGCCCTTACCTGAGGCGGCAAATGTTGCCCCTGCTCGACTACGCTACCCTTGTGACATCACGCCATGTCCCCTCAATGCAAGTCTATGGGAGGGGGCGTAGCAGTTGCCACGGCCCCTCCCATAGACTTGCATTGAGGGGACGTGACGTGACATCATGAGAGGCGTGGCCGTGATGTCATGACCCCCGCAGCCCGCACCCAGCCTTCGGAACAAAATGTTCCGAACGCTGGGGCAGTGGAGTATCCCTTTAAGAAATAACACCACATAGTGCACACAATAGTGCAATGCATTATCAATAATAGTACCGCCACACAGTGCAAAAGAAAAATATCAATAACACTCATGACCGGAGAAGAACGTCAATGCAGGCCGAGAGGCAACAACCCCTTTTGTTAGCGCTATGATCCTGACTTACATGCGTTTTACAACCTTAATGAATAACTTACTATCACTAGTCCTACAGCACCATCTTTTCTATTCCAGCACAGCTGCATTCATGCACTTCATCACCGTAACTGAGTCATGTGTTCACCAGCTTGACCCACAGAAAATCACAGTGTTTATTGTATCAGTCCTTGGTCAGGTGACTTCCTGTGAACTACAGGATGACATCATCACCTATCAGATTTCTTCTGGCTGCTCCCAGACCCCTCCCCTCACAGCTCTATCTATATACTGCTGCTATAGCTATTGATTCGGGATATGCAGTGGTTATATACCTTTTCTCCAGCTCTATCTGTATACTGCTGCTATAGCTATTGAATAGGGATATGCCGTGGTTATATACCTCTTCTCCAGCTCTGTATGTATACTGCTGCTATGGCTATTGGATCAAGATATACAGTGGTTAAATTCCTCTCCATCAGTTCTATCTGTATACTTCTGCTGCTATAGCTCTTGGATCTGGATATACAGTAGTTATATAAATAGATATATACCTCTCCTCCAGCTCTATCTGTATACTGCTGCTATAGCTATTGTATCAGGATACACAGTAGTTATATACCTCTCTTCCAGCACTATATGTATACTGCTGCAATAGCTGTTGGATAAGGATATACAGTGGTTATATACCTCTTCTCCAGCTCTATATGTATACTGCTGCTATAGCTCTTGGATCGGGATCTGCAATAGTTATATACCTCTCCTCCAGCTCTATCTGTATACTGCTGCTATAGCTGTTGGATAAGGATATATAGTCGTTATACACCTCTCCTCCAGCTCTATCTGTATACTGCTGCTGCTATAGCTATTGTATCAGGATACACAGTAGTTATATACCTCTCTTCCAGCTCTATATGTATACTGCTGCTATAGCTGTTGGATAAGGATATACAGTGGTTATATACCTTTTCTCCAGCACTATAAATATACTGCTGCTATAGCTATTGAATCGGGATATACAGTGGTTATATACCTCTTCTCCAGCTCTATATGTATACTGCTGCTATAGCTATTGTATCAGGATACACAGTAGTTATATACCTCTCTTCCAGCACTATATGTATACTGCTGCAATAGCTGTTGGATAAGGATATACAGTGGTTATATACCTCTTCTCCAGCTCTATATGTATACTGCTGCTATAGCGATTGGAGCGGGATATACAGTGGTTATATACCTCTCCATCAGCTCTATCTGTACACTTCTGCTGCTATAGCTCTTGGATCGGGATATACAATAGTTATATACCTCTCCTCCAGCTCTATCTGTATACTGCTGCTGCTATAGCTATTGTATCAGGATGCACAGTAGTTATATACCTCTCTTCCAGCTCTATATGTATACTGCTGTTATAGCTGTTGGATAAGCATATACAGTGGTTATATACCTCTTCTCCAGCTCTATATGTATACTGCTGCTAGAACGATTGGATCGAGATACACAGTGGTTATATATCTCTCCTCCAGCTCTATCTGTATACTTCTGCTGCTATAGCTGTTGGATCGGGATACACAGTAGTTATATAAATAGTTATATACCTCTCCTCCAGCTCTATCTGTATACTGCTGCTGCTATAGCTATTGTATCAGGATACACAGTAGTTATATAAATAGCTATATGCCTCTCCTCCAGCTCTATCTGTATACTGCTGCTATAGCTGTTGGATAAGGATATACAGTGGTTATACACCTCTCCTCCAGCTCTATATGTATACTGCTGCTAGAGCTATAGGATCGGGAAATACAGTGGTTATATACCTCTCCATCAGCTCTATCTGTACACTTCTGCTGCTATAGCTCTTTGATCTGGATATACAGTAGTTATATAAATAGCTATATACCTCTCCTCCAGCTCTATCTGTATACTGCTGCTAGAGCTATAGGATCGGGATATACAGTGGTTATATACTTCTCCATCAGCTCTATCTGTATACTTCTGCTGCTATAGCTCTTGGATCTGGATATACAGTAGTTATATAAATAGATATATACCTCTCCTCCAGCTCTATCTGTATACTGCTGCTGCTATAGTTATTGAATCAGGATACACAGTTGTTATATCCCTCTCCTCCAGCTCTATCTGTATACCGCTGCTATAGCTGTTGGATAAGGATATATAGTAGTTATACACTTCTCCTCCAGCTCTATCTGAATACTGCTGCTGCTATCACTAGCTGTTCAGACTTCTGTAGTCTAGCCAGGTGAATAGATGACCAAGTGCAGTGACAAGACTCCACACCCTTTCTCTGCAAAGCCAGAGGATTTTATGGGAAATGTAGGCAGCATTAGGAAATCATTTCAGTGATGGAATTGCAATCAGTATGGAGCCAAACTCAAGCCTGCCACTTCAGCTAAAACAGGTAAGCACCATTATTCTCTAATAGCCTATGTTACACTTTAAAAATAAAACCCTTCTATAATAAATAACTCCATTGGGGTCATTTTCAGAATTTAGGACTCACTCGCCCTCCATACGCAGGAATTCATCGGAACAGGGAATCTGGATCCAAGAGAGAGTGAAATTAAAGTTAGAAAAAGCAAAGAAAATTATTCAGAGCAATCCTACAGCACATCGGGGGTTAAACCTTTCCAGTAAAAATAAATAAATAAATATATATATATATATATATATAGGAGTGAAAAAGGCATTTGGGAACGTTACCAATTGTGTTAATTTCCTCCCCAAGACCCGAGTGTCGAAACATCAGTCCTGAAACAGCCTTGGCCGCCTGGACGCCGTCTGCGCGCCAAATATAAAATCCCGCAGAGCTTAGGAAATGTGACACAAAAATTCTTCACGTCTGTAGGATGGACGGATCCGGGACCCGCGGGGGGTGTTATATTGGAGTAAAGCATTAAATAGGACGGGGGAGATTAGGGGGAAAATGGACAAAGGAGAAATGGGTCACATCTGGTGTATTTGGCGCTGTCTACAAATGTCTAAAACCGTACAACACGCCGCGCCATATTCATGATGTTTGGGTTTGCTCTACTTTAGGAATTTTTCTAGAACCAGAGTGCATCCAGGTGTTGCAAAACTATAACTCCCAGCATGCCTGGACAGCCTTCGGCTGTCCAGGCAGGCTGGGAGTTGTAGTTTTGCAACATCTGGAGGCCCCCTGATTGAGAAACACTGTTCTAGATCTTTAATATAGATGACCTATAAACCTACTGCACTGAGCTGCAGTACCTGAAGCAAACTGCGGAAAGGTGCGGTGCTGTTTTCGGAAAAAAAACATAAAATAAAACATCTTTTTCTACTCCTGAACAAAATCTTTTAAGGGGTACTCCGACTGAAATCAACATTAACAATACCCTGTGGATAGAGGATGAGCGTGAGGTCACAGGGGGAGAGGAGGGGGTATACTCCAGTACATGGGAACAGCATTATAGTAGTTATATTCTTGTATATAGGAGCAGTATTATAGTAGTTATATTCTTCTATATAGGAGCAGTATTATAGTAGTTATATTCTTGTATATAGCAGCAGTATTATAGTAGTTATATTCTTGTATATAGGAGCAGTATTATAGTAGTTATATTCTTGTATATAGGATCAGTATTATAGTAGTTATATTCTTGTATATAGGAGCAGTATTATAGTAGTTATATTATTGTATATAGGAGCAGTATTATAGTAGTTATATTCTTGTATATAGGAGCAGTATTATAGTAGTTATATTCTTGTATATAGGAGCAGTATTATAGTAGTTATATTCTTGTATATAGGAGCAGTATTATAGTAGTTATATTCTTGTATATAGGAGGCAGTATTATAGTAGATATATTCTTGTATATAGGAGCAGTATTATAGTAGTTATATTCTTGTGTATAGGAGCAGTATTATAGTAGTTATATTCTTGTATATAGGAGCAGTATTATAGTAGTTATATTCTTGTATATAGGAGCAGTATTATAGTAGTTATATTCTTGTATATAGGAGCAGTATTATAGTAGTTATATACTTGTATATAGGAGCAGTATTATAGTAGTTATATTCTTGTATATAGGAGCAGTATTATAGTAGTTATATTCTTGTATATAGGAGCAGTATTATAGTAGTTATATTCTTGTATATAGGAGCAGTATTATAGTAGTTATATTCTTGTATATAGGAGCAGTATTATAGTAGTTATATTCTTGTATATAGGAGCAGTATTATAGTAGTTATATTCTTGTATATAGGGGCAGTATTATAGTAGTTATATTCTTGTATATAGGACTAGTATTATAGTAGTTATATTCTTATATACAGTAGCAATATTATAGTAGTTATATTCTTGTATATAGGAGCAGTATTATAGTAGTTATATTATTGTATATAGGAGCAGTATTATAGTAGTTATATACTTGTATATAGGAGCAGTATTATAGTAGTTATATTCTTGTGTATATAGGAGCAGTATTATAGTAGTTATATTCTTGTGTATATAGGGGGCAGTATTATAGTAGTTATATTCTTGTATATAGGAGCAGTATTATAGTAGTTATATTCTTGTATATAGGAGCAGTATTATAGTAGTTATATTCTTGTACATAGGAGCAGTATTATAGTAGTTATATTCTTGTATATAGGAGCAGTATTATAGTAGTTATATTCTTGTACATAGGAGCAGTATTATAGTAGTTATATTCTTGTACATAGGAGCAGTATTATAGTAGTTATATTCTTGTATATAGGGTCAGTATTATAGTAGTTATATTCTTGTATATAGAGGGCAGTATTATAGTAGTTATATTCTTGTATATAGGAGCAGTATTATAGTAGTTATATTCTTGTATATAGGAGGCAGTATTATAGTAGTTATATTCTTGTATATAGGAGCAGTATTATAGTAGTTATATTCTTGTATATAGGAGGCAGTATTATAGTAGTTATATTCTTGTATATAAGAAGCAGTATTATAGTAGTTATATACTTGCATATAGGGGGCAGTATTATAGTAGTTATATTCTTGTATATAGGAGGCAGTATTATAGTCGTTATATTCTTGTATATAGGAGCAGTATTATAGTAGATTTATTCTTGTATATAGGAGCAGTATTATAGTAGATATATTCTTGTATATAGGGGGCAGTATTATAGTAGTTATATTCTTGTATATAGGAGCAGTATTATAGTAGTTATATTCTTGTATATAGGAGGCAGTATTATAGTAGTTATATTCTTGTATATAGAGGACAGTATTATAGTAGTTATATTCTTGTATATAGGAGCAGTATTATAGTAGTTATATTCTTGTATATAGGAGCAGTATTATAGTAGATATATTCTTGTATATAGGAGAAGTATTATAGTAGTTATATTCTTGTATATAGGAGGCAGTATTATAGTAGTTATATTCTTGTATATAGGAGCAGTATTATAGTAGTTATATTCTTGTATATAGGAGCAGTATTATAGTAGTTATATTCTTGTATATAGGAGCAGTATTATAGTAGTTATATTCTTGTATATAGGGAGCAGTATTATAGTAGTTATATTCTTGTATAAAGGAGCAGTATTATAGTAGTTATATTCTTGTATATAGGAGGCAGTATTATAGTAGTTATATTCATTCTATATAGTATGCACATTTTTCCAAATTATTCTCAGCATACAAGGAGTTACCTTTCCGAAGTGATTTCTGGCTGATCCGCTGTGGCAGACGCACCAAATATTATTGAACGTGCCACAATTAAAGGGGATCATTTATTTTTTATTATAGTCCCAGCAAGAAATCTTTGTGTGACTGTTCCAGCTCTTACAAATCCTCGTGTAGCTTTGGGAAAGTCTTCTGTCTTAATGAAAAATTTTACAATGAAACAATTGTACTGAGCGGATAATAAGTTGTTTCCAAATGAGTGCTGACATCTGAGTAAAGTCGCTGAGTCTGGGACACGGGATCGACTGACAGTCAGCCGGGAAAACGGAGAAGAGAAGAACTTTGTGCGTCTCTGCGTCTCAGCCACTACAGAATGTGGAGTAGATGGTTGATCACAACGCGTTTCGCATGCAGCGCTCCATCACTTAGTGGTCGCTGTACGTGCTCCAAGCCCTATTTGTTCTAAATGTCTCCTGTAAATCACAGACTCCGCTGCCTCAGTGACTCCTCATGGCAGGAATGTTCCTCATTTTCTGCCTCATGTAGTGAACGCTATTGCATTTCAGAGGCCGGGGCTGTGCAGTCATTATCATTGATTATCTGTGGTCGGGGCAAATTATGGGGTTTACTCAACTGGCATTCCTGCTATACTGTCTATACAGCAACACTGTAGCAATATTTAGGGGCCCAGGTGTGGGGGGCCCAAAGATCATAGGCCTCATATAAAGACATAAGGATTATACATAGCACATGGTAGGTGGGGGCCTATAGCAGCTGCAGTGAATGATCGTGGGCAGGTAACAGAATCATTTCATTTCAGCTGCACAGTATGACTCTGAACAGGTTACAGAGTCATCTCATTGCAGCTGCACAGTATGACCCTGAACAGGTTACAGAGTCATCTCATTGCAGCTGGACAATATGACCCTGAACAGGTAACAGAGTCGCCTCATTGCAGCTGCACAGTATGACCCTGAAGAGGTAACAGAGTCATCTCATTGCAGCTGGACAATATGACCCTGAAGAGGTAACAGAGTCGTCTCATTGCAGCTGCACAGTATGACCCTGAAGAGGTAACAGAGTCGTCTCATTGCAGCTGCACAGTATGACCTTGAACAGGTTACAGAGTCGCCTCATTGCAGCTGCACAGTATGACCCTGAAGAGGTAACAGAGTTGCCTCATTGCAGCTGCACAGTATGACCCTGAACAAGTAACAGAGTCGCCTCATTTCATCTGCACAGTATGACACTGAGGAGGTAACAGAATCGCCTCATTTCAGCTGCACAGTATGACCCTGAAGAGGTAACAGAGTCGCCTCATTTCAGCTGCACAGTATGACCCTGAACAGGTAACAGAGTCGCCTCATTTCATTTGCACAGTATGACCCTGAAGAGGTACCAGAGTCGCCTCATTTCAGCTGCACAGTATGACCCTGAAGAGGTACCAGAGTCGCCTCATTTCAGCTGCACAGTATGACCCTGAAGAGGTAACAGAGTCGCCTAATTGTAGCTGCACAGTATGACCCTGAACAGGTAACAGAGTCACCTCACTGCAGCTGCACAGTATGACCCTATATGGTAATATAGTTGTGATGAAATAGCACTGTATAGATGTTTCAGTATAATATATTTAAAATAGTATCTATAATTACAATATATAATAATAATAACAGTAACCCTTGTTACATTATTGTATGGTATAGTTATGGTAGTGCAGTACAGAAGTATATACATTGTAGTTTTTAGGTTTGTTTTTGTACTTGAAGACTTTGAATCAACACAAGGAATTCTGGGAAAACAGTATAGGTATGAATACAATGCAGAAGAGCAGTATATACTGACAGCGTATCTCATAAGGGGTCTCCATCCATGTATAGAATAAACCCTCTAACTCTGTATATGAATAACCCACAGCGGGGGAGGGAGTCTTGGGATTTTCCATCCAGAATCTTTGTTTTTAGCTCCTAATTTCGCTACTTGTAAAATGTTCGTGAAATTGCCGTAAAACACCAATGAAATCAACGATTACGCCGCGAATGGAAGTCAATGAGCAATAAACGGCGAATTTCCCCAGCCTATAAAACAGCGTTTGCCCCTCGTAAAAACTCCAAGACTGGGAAAATCCGCTCAGTGAACCGTCAACTCAGGTACACGGCGGCGCTATCAATAAAAGCCTCCATGGTGGTCAGATAAACAGACGTAAACCCGGGGTAAAACGTCACATGACTACGCTGACTGAAATACAGGAGGAATTTGATCATGAAGCCTGGTTCAGGCCAAGGCCGCCATGATTTCTATAGCAACCAATCAGTTCAGTTATTTTCTACACTGAAACAGGGACTTTGGTTGTTGCTATGGGCACCAAGGTTCATGGATACAGGCATGGTTGCTATGGGCACTAAGGTTCATGGATACAGGCATGGTTGCTATGGGTAACAAGAAAACGTTCCACACATTGGGCCTATTATATTCTTGTGTCATGGAAGGCCTGAGCTGTATTAATAGAAGTTTTGTACAAATATGTATAATTTTCTGGTACTGGTTGAGGTGAAAACAATATTTCTCTAGAGTACCCCTTTACTCAATAAGGAGTCCGTCATATGGCGTCATCGGTCATGTGACACAGGGATTATCATAAAACTACCAATAGTCTATTGCAGTGTTTCCCAACCAGGGTGCCTCCAGCTGTTGCAAAACTACAACTCCCAGCATGCCCGGACAGCCGTTGGCTGACCGGGAATGCTGGGAGTTGTAGTTTTGCAACAGCTGGAGGCACCCTTGTTTGGAAACACTGCTTTAAAGGATTTGGCAGGGTTTGCCTATATCATACTCCAGAGCTAAAATTACAACTGTTTATTCTTCAGAGCAAAAATCTCCAAGAATTACCTGTTTGTTCAGGATAAGTAATGTAATGTATGTACACAGTGACCTCACCAGCAGAATAGTGAGTACAGCTCTGGAGTATAATACAGGATATAACTCAGGATCAGTACAGGATAAGTAATGTAATGTATGTACACAGTGACCTCACCAGCAGAATAGTGAGTACAGCTCTGGAGTATAATACAGGATATAACTCAGGATCAGTACAGGATCAGTAATGTAATGTATGTACACAGTGACCCCACCAGCAGAATAGTGAGTACAGCTCTGGAGTATAATACAGGATATAACTCAGGATCAGTACAGGATAAGTAATGTAATGTATGTACACAGTGATCCCACCAGCAGAATAGTGAGTGCAGCTCTGGGGTATAATACAGGATATAACTCAGGATCAGTACAGGATAAGTAATGTAATGTATGTACACAGTGACCTCACCAGCAGAATAGTGAGTACAGCTCTGGAGTATAATACAGGATATAACTCAGGATCAGTACAGGATAAGTAATGTAATGTATGTACACAGTGACCTCACCAGCAGAATAGTGAGTAGAGCTCTGGAGTATAATACAGGATATAACTCAGGATCAGTACAGGATAAGTAATGTAATGTATGTACACAGTGACCTCACCAGCAGAATAGTGAGTACAGCTCTGGAGTATAATACAGGATATAACTCAGGATCAGTACAGGATAAGTAATGTAATGTATGTACACAGTGATCTCACCAGCAGAATAGTGAGTACAGCTCTGGGGTATAATACAGGATATAACTCAGGATCAGTACAGGATAAGTAATGTAATGTATGTACACAGTGACCTCACCAGCAGAATAGTGAGTACAGCTCTGGAGTATAATACAGGATATAACTCAGGATCAGTACAGGATAAGTAATGTAATGTATGTACACAGTGACCTCACCAGCAGAATAGTGAGTACAGTTCTGGAGTATAATACAGGATATAACTCAGGATCAGTACAGGATAAGTAATGTAATGTATGTACACAGTGACCTCACCAGCAGAATAGTGAGTACAGCTCTGGAGTATAATACAGGATATAACTCAGGATCAGTACAGGATAAGTAATGTAATGTATGTACACAGTGACCTCACCAGCAGAATAGTGAGTACAGCTCTGGAGTATAATACAGGATAAAACTCAGGATCAGTACAGGATAAGTAATGTAATGTATGTACACAGTGACCTCACCAGCAGAATAGTGAGTACACCTCTGGAGTATAATACAGGATATAACTCAGGATCAGTACAGTATAAGTAATGTAATGTATGTACACAGTGACCTCACCAGCAGAATAGTGAGTACAGTTCTGGAGTATAATACAGGATATAACTCAGGATCAGTACAGGATAAGTAATGTAATGTATGTACACAGTGACCTCACCAGCAGAATAGTGAGTGCAGCTCTGGAGTATAATACAGGATATAACTCAGGATCAGTACAGGATAAGTAATGTAATGTATGTACACAGTGACCTCACCAGCAGAATAGTGAGTACAGCTCTGGAGAGAGGTTGGGTGTGTCTGAGCTCCTGTTACTTCCAGACTCTTCCAGTGAAGCAGTGATTTCCATCCGCCCCTCCCCAGGTGTGTGGCAGATACCTGGGTAGAGGGTTTTCCTGCTATGGAGCCCCAGGAGGCTTCATCTTGCACTCCCCGTACCCGGCCGGCGGGGGGTGCAAAGGAAAATGCGACGGCCAGCAGCCAGGATGGGGTGAGACGATCCACCAGGGCCCATCGCCATGTGGGGCCCCCTCCCCCATCCCCAGCTGGGAGCTGCAAGGCTTCCAGCAAAAGTTCCTCTGGGAAAAGAAGCTCATCCAGGCAGAGGAGTGGAGTGAAGGCTTCTACCTCAGGCTCCTCAGAACCCCAGCAATGGGGGGTCAAGGGGCCAAGGGAATCCCTGGAGACTTTTGGTTCAAGAATCCAGGCAAAGATGGCCCAATATGAGCAACTTGGGAAACAGCTACGAGGTCTAAGAGAAGATATAAAGTTTGCAACTTACCAGGCGGATACAGCAGCCAAGGGCAAGAGAGCAGCGTTCACTGCAAAGGTGAGAGCACTAAAGAAAGAGGTGTAGGAGATTGTGCAGCTGAGAGCAGACATTGTGGCTGGAGCCGGCTTCTTCAGTGAGAAGATACTTAATGAGGAGAGGTTCCCCAAAAAGGGGGTCTCCAGAGGTGCAGAAAAAGAAAGTCACCAAGATGAGAGTGAGGAGGAGGAGGAGATGGAGGAAGGTGAGGAGGGGGATGTGAGTGAGGGGGATATGGACACGGGTTCTGTTTGTACCACCACTGTTACCCCAGACCCCCCACTTACCCTCAGTGAAGATCACATAAACCCGGCTCAGGTGGCCTTACCTCCCTCCAGTGAGGACGATGAGGATGGCAGTGACTGTAGTGATTGCAGCGGCTTGGCAGATGGGGGTCTCCTGCGGGCAATTGTTATGCAGGAGTCCCCCACTCGTCTAGAAAATTTTTCTTTCGGGGATGATTTGGGCCCAGAGGAGAAGAAAAAAGCGAAGGGCAAGAAGAGGAAGAAGACACAGGCAGTGAAGTTTGTCTTTGCTCCCTTCCAGCAGCCTGGGTCGGCTGAAAAGTCGGTTCAGGGTGCTGGGTCCCCCAATCTGCCAGACCCCGTTTCTGTAGTGGAGCGGGGCCAGCATGGGGGATACAGTAGTGCACCCAAAATGGCCGCGGGTGCTATAGAAAAAAAAGGGCACCCTCCTGTGAGGGGGGAGGGTGTCCAGGCACCAGAAAATAGCGGCAGATTTACCAATTTGGGGGGCGGTCCCCCGATTGAAGCTGGCAGTATAGGTCCTGGCACTGCGGGGCACTCCCCTGTGAGGGGGGGGAGTGTCCGGGTGCCGGACCTTGTTGGTTCAGGGGGCGGTCCCCTAGGTTACACAGTTGGTACCAGTTCTGGCGCGTCGGGACTCTCCCCTGTGAAGGGGGAGGTTCTGCGCCCGTCAGCTGCAGTAAGCGGGGCGGGAGTGCATCCGGTGGGACAGCTCCCGCCAAAATCTATGGCGCTGTGCGAGGGGGCGGGGCCTGTGTCCATGCCCCAGAAGACTGAACGGAGGAGCTGTGCAGCGCTGATCCTTAAGCCAGCAACCCTTGTACACGGAGCTATAGACCAAGCCAGCCCGGCCTCTAATACATCAAGGGACAGTGTAGGCAAGAGTGAAAGTGAGGGGAAAAATGTGACTAAAAATGGTAATGTGCAGAATGTGAGTTATAGTGTGCATGGGAGGAGTTGTGGTAGCAGTGTGGATGAGGGGGGAACTTGTGGGGTGCAAGAGAGGGGTGCAAGTGGAGTGCAAGAGAGGGGTGCAAGTGGAGTGCAAGAGAGGGGTGCAAGTGGAGTGCAAGAGAGGGGTGCAAGTGGAGCGCAAGAAAGGGGTGGTAGTGGAGCGCAAGAGAGGGGTGGTAGTGGAATGCCAGAGAGAGGATTGGTGGCAGACACCTCTGTTAAGAATAAGGGTGCTGGTTTGGGGTCTGGATCAGGTTCTGGTTCGACTGCCCCCCCGGTAGTGGCTGCTTCTCCCAGAAGCTATGCCAGCGTCACTGCCGGGGGATCCCCATCTCCGTCTGGCTCTGGTGGTCACTTGCAACAGCGCCTACTGGAGGCTCTACGTAGGGGAGACAGGTCAATCCATGTAGAGGGGAGGGGTGAGGTTGACCTGTCTTTTTGGATAGAAAGACATGGCTTAGGCGCATTCCGAGAACATAATGGGGAGGTGGTCTGGTCCCTCCCGACATCCGGGCAGGAAAGTGGCCGTAGGAATGTGGTCCGTTTAGTGTGGAGGGGCGAAGATGCATGTCCGCCACGGGGTAAGGTGGTTGAGCTCCTCCTCCAAATGGAATTCAGGGCAAGTGACATCTTTGCCCTGATCCACCCCTACGCTACTTCTGAGTTTGACATCAGCTTTGTTCGGCCGGAGGGTCTTGAACTCTTCTGGTCGAACTATGAGGTGGTGAAAAACGAGCCCGGCTGGCGGGATTTTGCCGTAAAGGCGATATCCCGTCAGAATTTGGCCAAGAAAGTGACCGTTTTGACACGTAACGAGTCACTATCTTGCTATGATATCATGACCTGGCTCAGCCGATATGGTGATGTGACGGACATGCCAAAAAAGAACTATGACGAACATGGGATCTGGTCTGGGGCCTGGACGTTTTCCGTCAAACTGAAGCGTTCGGGGAGCACTGTTGCCCACATCCCATCAGCTGCTTTTCTAGGAAGAGACAGAATCCAAATTTTCTACCAGGGGCAGCCCAAGGTCTGTCACAGGTGCGGCAGCCCCACTCACTTTAGCGCAGCCTGTACTGTGCAGGTCTGTGCTCTGTGTGGTGGGGTAGGTCATCTTGCCGCATCCTGTAGGCAGATCAGGTGTCATCTGTGTGGTGTCTTAGGACACCCTTTCAGCCGTTGTCCTAGCGCCTTTGCCCGTGCGACGGTCACCTTGGCTGGAGACAGCAGTAATGTTGCTTCAGCTGGGGAGGGCACGAGTGCGGGTGAAGGTGCAACAGGGTCAGTGAAGAGGAAAAGTCCCGCCAAGCTGAGGCGGGAGGCTAATCGCAGAAGGAGCAGGGAACTGGAGAGTTCCCATGTGGCAGGGGTAGCTTCTGGCCCTGCTCCAGAGGTTAGTCCTGAAACTGCTGAGGCCCTGGAGGAGAATGTGCTGGATGAGGAAATGGGGAGAATCTGTAAAGAAGAGGGCAGCAAGGCCGATCTTTCCGATTCCTCCCACTGTGAAAGTGTGGATGAGGAGGGTGAAGAGAGGCCAAAAAAGAAGGGCAGTAAAGGGAGAAAGAAGAGGTCAGAGCCCTCTAGTCCCCGTGCTACGGACCAGGTCCCAAGCGGAAGCTTACCTGCCCCCCCTCTGATTGATCTGTCTAACCGGTACTCTGTCCTTGAAGACATCTCCTCCCCCTCCATGGAGGGGGGGGTCAAGGATGGGGTGCCTGAAGTGGGGGAGCCTCCAGGGGGAACTGGGCCCTGTCCACATGGGGCAATTTCCTCAGGGGATGGGGCCAAACCAGAGCCAGGCGGAGATGGCGATTTAAAAATGGACCAGTCTGAGTCCAAAAAAAGGTTTAAAGAGAAAGAAGCCTCCTCTTCCGGGGATGAGGGGGTAAAGAAAAAACAGAAATGAGGGGGTTAGGGCTATCTAACTCAATCACCCATGATGGCGGCACTCACCCCATTGACGCTGGCATCTATTAACTGTGCCAGCATAAAGTCTGATACGGCTAGATTCGCAGCCTTTGATTTTCTCGGCCGTGTTGAAGCCGATATTTTGTATCTGCAGGAGACCAGGTTGTCAGATCTTGCCTCTCTGGTAAAAGCCAGGAGAGAGTGGAGACGTGGCCCCTCCCACTGGTCTCTTGCGGCTGAGCCGTATAGTGGGGTGGCGGTCCTTTTTACCGCTCCTGTTGAATGCAGACGGGTTATTGAGTTAGAAATGGGGAGGTGCCTGATCTTAGATGTCCTCATGAAGGGGCAAGAGCTCCGGCTCATTAACATCTACGCCCCACAAACCAAGTGGGGACGAAAAGATCTCTTTATGAGGATTAAGCCCTTTCTTTTTACAAGCAGACAGGTGATCTTTGGAGGGGATTTCAATACTGTCACGAGATCCCAAGATAGGAGAGGCTCCAATGATCGGTTGGCTTATGATAGCATAGCTCTCAATAGTATAGTTAGGGAAGCTCGCCTAGAGGACGCCCACATCCGGAGCCCCTCAGGCCACGCGGGTTTCACCTATCATCGAGGTAGCTGCAGGTCTAGAATAGACAGGTTTTATTTGAAGGAGGAAGCTGTCTCTTCTGCAGTGTCCGTGGTTGAGGTGGAGTTCTCCGATCACTGTATGATTTTGTTTTCCCTGAATGTTTCAGAGACCCCTCGGATGGGTAAAGGTTATTGGAAGCTGAATTCGGCCCTCCTGGAGGAAGCGGAGGTAAGACAGTCCTTTGAGGATTTTCTTCAGAGTCAGGTACCTTTACTGGGCCTATGTAGTAGTAAGTCAGAGTGGTGGGAGATGTTCAAGAAGCGGGTTGCGGGGTTCTTCCGCCAGCTCTCGAGCCTCAGGTCCCTGAATAGGTATCGCCTGTATCAGGGACTGAGGAGGAAACTCGAGCTTCTCGTCTCGACTGGAGGTAGCCGGGAGGATATCTCCAGAGTGAAGTCCTTGCTGATGAGGTGTCAGTACGATAGGCACGCATCTTTGGTTTTTGAGAGGGATTTCGGGAAGTACCGCTCGCCCGACCCTTACAGAAACTGTAAGATGTCAGTGAGTAGTAAAGTCATTTCAGGACTGATTGATAGTACGGGATCTCTGAATCGGTCCAGATCAGGGATCTTGGAGGTCGTCAGATCCTTCTACTCACACCTCTTGGGAAGGAAGGATCTAGATCGAGACGGGATGTCGGCTTTCCTGGCTGAAACCATTCCTGAGCCAGGGGTAGACCCCTCTCTTGATGTTTTGGCAGAAAAAATCAGGGAAGAGGAAGTGAGACTGGCGATTGAGGGGCTTGCCCCCAAGAAGTCACCAGGTCCGGATGGCTTAACATCTGAGTGGTACAGGACCTTTAAGGAGTCTTTAGCTCCCCTCTTGACTGAGGTATTCAATGAGTGTCTCTCCTCGGGCACTCTGCCGAAGTCAATGAGGAGGTCAGCCCTGATTCTTCTCTCAAAGGGTAAAGATCCCAGCCGTATTGAGAATTGGAGGCCCATAGCTCTTCTCAATACGGACAGGAAGCTTCTGGCCAAGATACTGTTTAATCGGCTGGTGAAGTTTGCACCCCGGCTCCTTTCGGGGGCCCAGCACTGCTCTGTTCCAGGCCGAAGCACCTTAAGTGCTGTTCTCGGTGTCCGGGAGGCAGTGGAGCGGAGTAGTGCAGGTCTCTGGAAGGGGTACTTGCTGTCCCTGGATCAGGCCAAAGCATTTGATCGGGTGAACCACGAGTACCTCTGGTCCGTCCTCCTGAGATATGGCTTACCGTGTGCTTTTATTAATTGGCTTAAGACCTTATATGCAGGGGCAGAGAGTTTCCCGCTGGTGAACGGTTGGTCTGGCCGCTCTTTTGAGGTGGGGTCTGGAGTCCGTCAGGGTTGTCCTTTGAGCCCGCTTTTATACGTGTTCGCAATCGATCCCTTCGTCCGGAGGGTAGATTGTGAGCCGTTGGCGGGAGTCGGGATGAGTCTGGCGGAGCTGTATGTCGCCCAGAGAGTGGTGGCGTACGCTGATGATGTCACCATTTTCGTGTCCTCGAGAGAGGAGGTCGATGTGGTGATGTCGGAGGTGGAACGCTACTCGGAGGCATCCGGGTCTAAGATCAACCGGGATAAGTGTGAAAGTCTCTGGCTGGGAGGGGGAGATCCCACTTTTGATCTCCCGGACACCCTCCCAGGGCCCCAAGACTCAGCAAAAATTCTGGGCATCACATTCGGCCAGGATGATTATCCCACCAAAAACTGGGACGGTAAGCTACAGGATGCCACTCATAGGGTGGATCAGTGGAAGGGTTGGTCTATGACCCTCAGGGAAAGGGTACACCTGATCAAATCGTACCTGCTCCCCTTGTTTATCTATCTGGGCAGTGTATGTATCTTGCCAGAGGCTTACTACACTAGGATCTACAGCCTGTTTTTCCAACTGTTATGGGGGAACAGGATGAACCTAGTCAAGAGAGAGGTTACGTACCGCACAAGGAGACTAGGGGGTTTATCTATGGTAAACCCTGTGGTGTTCTTAACGAACACCTTCTTGAAAGCTAACATCTCGAACCTCTGGTCAGAGAGGGCTCCTCCGTGGGTACTCTCCTGCAGGGAGTGGTTTCGGCCTTTCTTCCAGGAATGGGAGACAGGAGGGCAAGTGAAGGACCTCCGTACGCCCCATGGGCATCTTCCGGCTTATGCTACCCCGACTCTGAAGGCGATACGTCGGTGGGGTCTGGGAGTGTGGGAGATCAGGACCCAGTCAAGGCAGTTCCTTGACAAACGGGTTCTGTTGACCCACTTCCAGAAGCCTCTGGCGCTCAGGGACTGCCCAGGTCGGGATCTGAGGGTGGGGTTGTATCTCTTAAATATGAAAAGGATCCCCCAGAAGTTTTGGGACTTGGCCTGGCGCTGCTTTCAGGGGAAGTTATATGTGAGGGACAATTTGAAGTGCAGGAGATCTGATGACCGGGGATGTCCCCGAGAAGAGTGCGGGGACATGCTGGAAAGCATGGACCATTTCCTGCTTCATTGTCCCTTTAATATAAGGGTCTACAACCGGGTGGGCGCTTCCATCTGCTGGAGTCAACTTGCCGGCCTTACCTATCCAGAGTGGGCTTATGGGGCATTCAGGAACCTGGGTGGCCGAGATCGGGGCACTTTGTTTTTAGTCAGCTTAGTGGTTAGGTACTACACGTGGAATGCACGGTGTTTAGTGTCTAATCAGCGCAAAGTCCTCTCCGAGGTGGAGGTCTGTAGGAACATCACCGGTGACCTCGGGAAGATCAGGTCTTTGGAGTATGGCAGTCTTGGTACCAGTAGGGCTTCTCTCCTATGGAGAGGGTTTTCTTTTGATGTGCCCTAGGTACTAGACCTTTTGGGTAGAATACCTTTATTTTGGTTAGGGACAGTGATGTAGGGACAGGGTTAGGGTGATAGTAGGGTCAGTTTATCTTTAGGGATAATGGTAGGGTGAGAGGTAGGGTGCAGTTAGGGAAAGAATATACATTTTGTATGTATCAGGATTGCCATCCTTCTTCCAGGTGGTGGGCTAATGCATGTGCACCATAGCTTTTTGTTTTGTTTTCAGATGCTATGGTTATGAAGGGCTTACAGGCACCGAACTTGGGCCTAAAGTGAGTTGTATTGTTTGCTTATGTATGTTAAAGCTGGTAATGGTTAAGTTGGTTGGGAGGAGTTCTAGGTTGGGAGGGTATATTTGTGGGTGGTGGTGGTCTTTTCTTTTGGTGGACCTGACATGGGTCAGTTGTGGACTGGACATTGAGGACTATGAACTGTATGGAAAAAACTCTGACCCATGTACAGGAGGGCGGGTGGTGTGGGTGAAGGGTCAGTTTAGTGTAGAATGTTCTTTTATATTTGTAGGTGTGTTTTCTATTTATTTATAGGTGTATATAGTTTGTGTATAGTATTGTACATAGTAGTGTATATAGTTAGTTATGTATATAGTATGTATAATGTATGTTTTTTAAGTATATAGTATTTATAGTAGAGATAGACATGGCAGTCGAACCAGTTTTGTTTTTGTAGTAATGTTTCTTTAGTATCCCGTTGTGGATTTATTTTCTTTGGTTTATATATGTAGTATGTAGTAAAGATGTGTGTAAGCATGTGTGTATTGTGTTTTCTGAGATATTTTCCCGAGTTTGGGTATTTTGAGTTGAATTTAATTAATTTATTTATTTATTTTTGGTTTCTTGGTTAAATGTAGTTAATATATGTATATATATGTGTGCATGTGTGAGTGTGGTATAGTGTTATTATTATTATTATTAATATTATTATAAAAAAAAAAAAAAAAAAAACATGGTGTGCAGTGTGAGTGCTTGTTGTGTTTTCTATGTATGATTTTTCCCGAGTTTGGGTGTTTTGAGTTAAAGCGAAATAGTGCTATTTTTATGTTTCTTATGAGTGTGTTGTTTGGCTATGAAAGGTGTAGTTATAATACTTCTAGTCCTAGTAGGAAAGCTGGGCTGGCCGGTTAGGCAGGATTTTTGTTCTTTTATTTAAATGTAAAGTTTGGGTTTATGTTATTTCATGTTGTTGTTTTCCGTTATGGCAAAGTTGTGCTGGTTTATGTTTTGTTATGATTTATATTTTTCTAATAAAAGATTTACAGGATATAACTCAGGATCAGTACAGGATAAGTAATGTAATGTATGTACACAGTGACCTCACCAGCAGAATAGTGAGTACAGCTCTGGAGTATAATACAGGATATAACTCAGGATCAGTACAGGATAAGTAATGTAATGTATGTACACAGTGACCTCACCAGCAGAATAGTGAGTACACCTCTGGAGTATAATACAGGATATAACTCAGGATCAGTACAGTATAAGTAATGTAATGTATGTACACAGTGACCTCACCAGCAGAATAGTGAGTACAGTTCTGGAGTATAATACAGGATATAACTCAGGGTCAGTACAGGATAAGTAATGTAATGTATGTACACAGTGACCTCACCAGCAGAATAGTGAGTACAGCTCTGGAGTATAATACAGGATATAACTCAGGATCAGTACAGGATAAGTAATGTAATGTATGTACACAGTGACCTCACCAGCAGAATAGTGAGTACAGCTCTGGAGTATAATACAGGATATAACTCAGGATCAGTACAGGATAAGTAATGTAATGTATGTACACAGTGACCTCACCAGCAGAATAGTGAGTACACCTCTGGAGTATAATACAGGATATAACTCAGGATCAGTACAGGATAAGTAATGTAATGTATGTACACAGTGACCTCACCAGCAGAATAGTGAGTACAGCTCTGGAGTATAATACAGAATATAACTCAGGATCAGTACAGGATAAGTAATGTAATGTATGTACACAGTGACCTCACCAGCAGAATAGTGAGTACAGTGTTGTGTATAGTGTTGTGAATCTTTCCCCACTACCTGATAATTCTTTGAGCCCATTAAATGATATAAAGCTGTGAATTTGGCCACCAGAACAATGCACTGGAAATCAATGGCCAAATCCCCCTTTAATTGTGTTTGAGGCATGACAAGGCGGTGAATGGCCCAGATCTCATCTTTCGGAGGCAGGAAATAAGATATATTTGTACTTTGGTGAGGGAAGCTTATCTTCTGTACAGAACACCTGCCTTCACTTAACCCAAAGGGAACGTTCTGTTTCGGCTCGGCTTTTCAGCAAGGTCAGTAAATCAACAGGGGCCCCGGGTTCTTTGGAAGGAGACTCTTTCTATAGACAATGTCTCACCGGCCGCCTCTCTTTCCTTGTGAATTTAGTCTCCGGCATCGCAGAGAGTCAGGACAAGGCGGTTTTGTTCCGACAAAGCGTTTTGGTGCCGCCTTCGCCGCTCGCGATGCCAATCAGCCGCTTTCTCATGGGTCACACATTACCCGCCGCCCCCTGGAGCAGTACGGTCTTCACAGGACAAGGCATTTTTGGGGTTATTTTTTCCTTGGACGATTCATAAAATACTTGACCTGTGGAGTTGCTTTATTTACAAGGTGATTATTGTTTCCGCGGCATTCCCATTGTAATGATAGAATTGCGTCATTGCTTCAACGTATGGGGGAGGATGGGTGATATGACAAGTGCATAGACCAGTCTTTCCCAACCATTGTGTTTCCTGCTTCTGTAACACTACAACTCCCGGGCATGCTGGGAGTTGTAGTTTTGCAACAGCTGGAGGCGCACTGATTGGGAAACACTAGAATAGACCATTATAAGGGGCCTCAATAATCATGTCGTGGACATATCAATGTGCGGTTTTGCTGCAATTATGAGGAAATTATGGCGAAAAGCCACAATATGAAGGCAAAGTGTAAAAAAATAACCCAAATGAAGGCCCAGAGTGAACAACCTTAGATGTTTCGGAGAAAGCACGGTAGAAAATTTGCCAACTTCATATCCTAACCTAATATCCCGACCTCATATGCTGTCCTCATATATTGTCTCCATATTCCGATCCCATATCCTGTCCTCATATCCCGTCCTCATATCTCGTCCTCATATCCTGTCCTCATATCTTATAATCATATCCCGACCTCATATCCCGACCCCATATCCCGTCCTCATATCCCGTCCTCATATCCCGACCTCATATCTCGTCCTCATATCCTGTCCTCATATCTTATAATCATATCCCGACCTCATATCCCGACCCCATATCCCGTCCTCATATCCCGACCTCATATGCTGTCCTCATATATTGTCCTCATATCCCAACCCCATATCCTGTCCTCATATCCTGTCCTCATATCTTATAATCATATCCCGACCTCATATCCCGACCCCATATCTTGTCCTCATATCCCGTGCTCATATCTCGTCCTCATATTCTGACCTCATATCCCGACCTCATATTCCATCTCATATTCTGACCTCATATCTCGTCCTCATATCCCGACCTCATATACCGTCCTCATATTCTGACCTCATATCCCGACCCCATATCCCATCCTCATATCTCGTCCTCATATCCCGACCTCATATCCCGTCCTCATATCTCGTCCTCATATTCTGACCTCATATCCCGACCCCATATCCCATCCTCATATCTCGTCCTCATATTCTGACCTCATATCCCGACCTCATATTCCATCTCATATTCTGACCTCATATCTCGTCCTCATATCCCGACCTCATATTCCGACCTCATATTCCATCTCATATTCTGACCTGCTGTACCAGACTTGGCTTTCTTCCGTACCCCATGATCGTCCTTTCAAGCCAGGAGGGAAACAATCAACTGATTGGCCATATAGCCTCTTTGATCTGGGTATCTAAAACAGTGGTCTTCAAATTGCGGACCTCTTTGGCTGTCAGGACATGCTGAGAGTTGTAGTATTACAACAGCTGGAGGTCCACAATTTGGAGACCACTGATCTATTACAGCGCTGGATTTGGCCCCGAGTGTGGTCGACAGGACACCACATCCTCACGTTGTCCTCACCACGACCAAGTTCTTGTTCTCATGAGTCCAGTTGACTTGTTTGCCGGCCCTCCAGAAGAACTTGGGGGCACAGCGTGAGGGCGGACGCCATGCTCCTAAATCAATAGTCAGTTCACAATCTGTGTTTTTATAAATTACCCAAAACAAAGCCATCAGGAAATGAAGTCGTCCATAGAGCGGCCCCTGTGACCTCCCCCCACAAAGCCGCCCTGATCCCCCCTCTCTTCTCCAGTGTGATCTCTCTGGGGGATCACCGCTCCCCCTCCCCAGTTACACACTTTGAACTTATTTGATGGAGAATCCATTTGGAGGAGCCCTCCAGCCCCAGTCCGGGGCACTTAACTTCTCAAGGCAGAAACATGGCTGTTGTGCAAATAGGAGCGAAAGACACAAAGACCTGAAGTAGAAGATGCAAAGATCAGGTTACAGTCTCATCCCGGCTATGGGGGAGAGAGGACAACAAAATGACTTCAATTGGGGCTGTAAAAGTTCAGAAGAACATGACCGCCTTCTTCCCAGAATAGCGCCACACCTATCCGCAGGTTGTATGTGGTATTGGAATTTAGCCCCATTCATTTCAATGGAGAGGTGCTGCAATACAGGCACAACCAGTGGACAGGTGTGAAGGTAATTTTGGAAGAAAGCAGCCATGTTCTCCTAATCCTGGAAAACTAATTTTAGGCTGAACTTACACACTGCGTTGTTGTTTTTTTGTGTGTAATAGATAGATAGATAAATATGAGATAGATAGATAGATAAATATGAGATAGATAGATAGATAAATATGAGATAGATAGATAGATAAATATGAGATAGATAGATAAATATGAGATAGATAGATAGATAGATAGATATGAGATAGATAGATATGAGAGATAGATAGATAGATAGATATGAGATAGATATGAGAGATAGATATGATAGATAGATAGATAGATATGAGATAGATAGATATGAGATAGATAGATATGAGATAGATAGATAGATAGATAGATATGAGATAGATAGATAGATAGATAGATATGAGATAGATAGAAATGAGATAGATATGAGATAGATAGATATGAGATAGATATGAGATAGATATGAGATAGATAGATAGATAGATAGATATGAGATAGATAGATATGAGATAGATATGAGAGATAGATAGATAGATATGAGATAGATAGATAGATAGATAGATATGAGAAATAGATAGATAGATAGATAGATAGATATGAGAGCTAGATAGATAGATATGAGATAGATAGATATATATGAGAAAGATAACTATGAGATAGATAGATAGATAGATAGATATGAGATAGATAGATATGAGATAGATATATAGATAGATAGATATGAGATAGATAGAAATGAGATAGATAGATGAGATATATAGATAGATCAACAGTGTGTTTGTGTGCGTTTCCTCCTACACTTACTGATACATACTGATAGGATTAGCTTGTGAGCCCCAATGGGGAAAGGGGGCCAACTTGAGTGTACAGCGCTGCATAATCTGTGTGCGCTACATAAATAAAGAATGATAAATATTTATTATTAAGATATTAAAATAAGATCATGGATAATCATAGAAACAGTGTATTGTGTTACTATTCTGCCAAAAGTAAAATAGAGCTGTCAGAAACTCCACATCCCTCTGATGATATTGAGATGACTCTACTCATGGTGTCCCAGTCTATACAGCAAAGCTGACAAGTGAGTTAAGGAAAACAGTAAGTATACTTAGTCTACTGTCTGATCTCAAAACCGTTGCCAAAACTCAATCGATAGATAGATTAACAGGTAGATAAATAAAGAGAGAGATATATGGATATAGATATTATATAGGTAAAATGTTCTTTATGAACTTTAGAAAGTATTTGCCCCCCACCTCAACATACAAAAAAAAAACCTACAGCAGATGATAGATTGTTCCCAGAGCTTCCATACAGAATTCCCCTCCAGCTGCAGGAATTGTTCCATTATCTCATGTGTTTAATTTAGAGTCCGGGGCTCGTGCGTCTGTAGATGTAACACCCAGAGGTTTTCCCAGAAACATCTTTACAGCCGTCATCCTTACTGTGCACTCTGTACTGATGGGATAAAGATTGGGGCTGATGGGGAGATTGCAGGGGCCAACCCAAATGTCATGCCCATTAACACCCATTATCTCTCTTTATCTAGAAGATCCAGTGCTAATTGCCGCCGGATTACAGATTATCAGGCAGACCCTCTGCTGGATGTTATCCAGGACCACCAGCATGGAGCCACTTACAGGGGAACCCAGGAGTACAACACAAATGACACAGCAGTAATATCCACAAAAACAGACAAAAGAGAGAAGGGACCAGAACTTCTATACAAATTCAACAAAAAAATACAACAAATCCACAACCCTAAAATACCTCACTGGTAAAACATTCCCAAAGGAGATGTAACATCAGAAAACGACATTTACATCCGAATTTTATTTTCAATAATTACATTCAAAACAACTGCAGTTTTCACACCGACCACTAGAACAGACCATAGGCTGACACTTCCTGTTCTCTGCAACTGAACTTTGCTGTATAGACTGGGACATAATGTACAGAGTCATCTCAGAGGGTGGAGGAGTTATTAACAGCTCCCTGGAGACTGTAATAGTGTATGCCAGTGTTCTCAAGCAGTGTGCATCCAGCTGTTGCCAAACTAGAACTCCTAGCATGCCCAGGCTGTTCAGGCATGCTGGGGGTTGTAGTTCTGCGACTGCTGGAGGCCCACTGGTTGGGAAACACTGGCCTATGCCATTTTTCTGTAACTGACTTTCATTCATTGCATCTGTCATAAAGTACACCCCACACTTTTTAGGAAAAATGTTTCTTAAATATGGCCACCCCTTAATAATGGGGAAGAAGAGGGGGGTGTAACCGATTGGTTCAACATTATACAGTGAAACTGTAGGGACACAACACTTGAAAAATCCAGAAGCAAATAGAGGGTCCAGTGAAACGACTGAAAGGGCCTTGTGTAACTCATCCTTGTATGGCCCATCGCCAATGGGACCCCCCCCCCCCCCCCCCCGTGATCTCCGTGCAGCCCCCACATTCTATGCGAGGCTGTTGCTCCAGTCTTGGAATCCTCTATGTCTCCAGGACTGGAGACGTGACGTCACTCCCCCTCCCATAGACATGAATGGAGAGGGTGTGTTGTGATGTCACAGGGAGGCCGTGGAGTGACATCATTTCTCCAGTCCAGAGGTTTCCGAGACTGGAGTAGCAGCCGGTGCTGCACGGAGATCGTGCGGGGTCCCAGCGGCGGGTCCTCCGCAATCAGACATCTTATCCCCTAAACTTTGGATAGGAAATAAGATGTCTTTGGCCGGAATACCCCTTTAAATTAAAGGTTTTGCATAGGCAATATTCTGGAACAATTTGGGTCTGAGAATTAGGATACATTCTAATGTTGGGAAGCCATGTGCCCCGAATATTTGGCCAATAGCTGCATGATTTTGCCGATGAGCCAACTCGATCCCCCGTAAACGTTATGAAGAGTAAATTGCGTAGACATAGTGTTGGCGACCTCGCTCGCGTTCTTCCTCTTCTTCGCCTTTAAGCGAGCGGTCCATTCCTGATTCCCACAGTCGATTAAATCCAAGCGTTCTATTTCCAGACTCTTGTTTGGATTCCTGGTGAATGTGCGGCGGCGGCGGTGGCGTCCGGGCCCCGGTAATCAATCACTGTCTAGGTGTTGGAGTCATTCTGCTCACTGTCAGCCTGACATCCTGCGCTCTCTGCTTCCTCTTTATTATCAGCAGTGGGAGCGAACATAATCCTGCGGTACAGAAATGCGCAAATACTCCAGCGAGCGCACGAAACTCCAGATAACTCCGCCATGGATGCTGTTCTGGCTCAATTACAGGGGTTAGTCACTGACTGGTAAGCCGCAACAGTATGACGGGTTCACACAGGGGCGACCGTGGCGCAATTCTTAAATGCGGGCATCAGAATTATGTGGAATTATGTAACTTGATATGATGTGCATGATACGGCTTAGATACAGCGGCTCAGCTAGCAGTATCGTAGATGATGAGTTTAGATACAGCAGTTTAGCATTATGGATCACACATCATATTCTTAGATACAGAAATTCATCAGATAGGCTCACACATAAAAGGATTAGATGCATAAGCCCAGAAGAGAGTATCATAAGTAGTAGGCTTAGATACAGCGTCTTAGCAGACAGTATCACAAATGATAAGCTTAGATACTTCAGCTCAGCATGAAGTATAACACACCATAGACTTACTCCGGCTCATTACATGTGCAAATGTGAACAAAGGTACACAGGCTCATTACTCATGAAGGCTTAGATACACCAACACAACAGATGGTATCGCACGTGATAGGCTAACATTGCAATCTACAGCCATCATATGGAAGAAGCTGGACGCACTTGATCCGGTGCCAGAGAGAAACTGCGCCAAATCACCGGATAAAAGTGAACACACTCTGGCTCATCATGAAGTGTCAAACAGGATAGATTTAGATACACTGGATAGTCATAAAGTAATAAATATGATTGAATTAGATACACTGGATAATCATAAAGTATCAAATATGATAAAGTTGGATTTACTTGGTCATCATAAAGTATCAAATATGATAGGTTTAGATACACTGAATGATCAGAAGGCATCAGACATGATAGACTTAGATACACTGGGTCATAATAAAGTATCAAATATGATAGGTTTAGATACACTGAATGATCAGAAGGCATCAGACATGATAGACTTAGATACACTGGGTCATCAGAAGGTATCAGACATGATAGACTTAGATACACTTGGTCATAATAAAGTATCAAATATGGTTTAGATACACTGGATGATCAGAAGGCATCGGACATGATAGACTTAGATACACTGGGTCATCGGAATGTACTAAATAAGATCGACTGAGATACACTGGGTCATCAGAAGGCATCAGACATGATAGACTTAGATACACTTGGTCATCATAAAGTATCAAATATGGTTTAGATACACTGGATGATCAGAAGGCATCAGACATGATAGACTTAGATACACTGGGTCATCAGAAGGCATCGGACATGATAAACTTAGATACACTGAGTCATCAGAAAGTATGAAATATGATTGACTTAGATACACTGGATCATCACAAGGCATCAGACGTGGTAGACTTGGATACACTGGGTAATCAGAGAGTACTAATATGATGGACTGAGACACACTGGGTCATCAGAAGGTATCAGACAGTATAGACTTAGATACACAGGGTCAACACAACCAACAAGGCAAGTTAAGATACATGGAGGAGGTAGTATCACACATAACCGGCTTAGATATACCAGCTCATCAGACAGTATCACACCTGGCAGACTAGATACACCAGCCTAGCAGATAGTATCACATATGAAAAGCTTAGATACGAGGCTCAACAGACAGCATCGTACATGAGAGCATAAAGTAATACACGTGATTAGATACACCATTCATCCAACATAGCACAGACTTAGATACACCAGCTCAGCAGACAATATTACACATTATAGGCTAGATCAGAGTTTCCCATCCAGTGTGCCTCCAGCTGTTGCAAAACTACAACTCCCAGCATGCCTGGACAGCCAACGGCACAGATACACTGAATCAGCAGACGGTATCACACGTGACAGACTTAGATACATAAGCCTGGCAGAAAGTATCACATACGAAAAACTTTAGATACAAGGCTCAGAAGACAGTATTGTACATGAGAGACTTAAAACAGAAGCTCAGCATAGAGCAGCACATGTGATAGGTTTAGATACACTATTTATTCAACACATAACAGGCTTAGATACACCATACATTCAACACCTAACAGGCTTAGATACACCATTCATTCAACACATATAAGGCTTAGATACACCAGCTGAGCAGACAATATTACACATTATAGGTTAGATCACTATTTCCCAACCAGTGTGCCTCTAGCTGTTGCAAAACTACAACTTCCAGCATGCCCGGACAGCCGAAGGCTGGGAGTTGTAGTTTTGCAACAGCTGAAGGCACACTGGTTGGGAAACACTGCTCCAGAACAATGAATATTTAAATGACATGTATGATCCATGGAAGCTGTCAGGTTTTATGGGCACTGTAATGGGCACCAGGGTTGTCACCCCACATCTGATGTTTTTGGCTGTACGGGCATGCTGGGAGTTGTAGTCTTGCAACAGCTGGAGGCACATTGGTTGGTAAACACTGCTCCAGAACAATGAATATTTAAATGACATTTATGATCCAAGGCTTTATGGGCACTGTAATGGGCACCAGGGTTGTCACCCCACATCTGATGCTTTTGGCTGTACGGGCATGCTGGGAGTTGCAGTCTTGCAACAGCTGGAGGCACATTGGTTGGTAAACACTGCTCCAGAACAATGAATAATTAAATGACATTTATGATCCAAGGAAGGTGTCAGGTTTTATGGGCACTGTAATGGGCACCAGGGTTGTCACCCCACATCTGATGCTTTTGGCTGTACGGGCATGCTGGGAGTTGTAGTCTTGCAACAGCTGGAGGCACATTGGTTGGTAAACACTGCTCCAGAACAATGAATATTTAAATGACATGTATGATCCATGGAAGGTGTCAGGTTTTATGGGCACTGTAATGGGCACCAGGGTTGTCACCCCACATCTGATGATTTTGGCTGTACGGGCATGCTGGGAGTTGTAGTCTTGCAACAGCTGGAGGCACATTGGTTGGTAAACACTGCTCCAGAACAATGAATATTTAAATGACATTTATGATCCAAGGAAGGTGTCAGGTTTTATGGGCACTGTAATGGGCACCAGGGTTGTAAGGGCATGCTGGGAGTTGTAGTCTCGCAACAGTTGGAGGCATTCTGGTTGGGAAACACTGAGCAAGATACCTGAATGAACTAGAATTGGCAGACAGTATCCCCCACGTGACAGGCTTAGATACACACACCTATAGTTGGCCACTATACCCCCATTAGACAGTAACTGTTTGCCCCCCTCCCCGTTTGGCGCAATGCGGATAATGGGGGTGATCCCTGCTGGGGCTGAACACTAAGCCCTGATAGATCTCTTATTAGAAGGCCTGAACTCCAGGATATAGCATGTTCGTGATACTGTTACGTGGGTTTGGCGCGGGTCCAGGCGGCCGCCGGTGCCAACATTTGAAGACTTCCAAGAGGAAATTAAATAACTGCCCAGCTGGAAACATAAATCCATTTGTAGTGGTCAGATCCGCGCGTTTCCAAAACACAACCATGGTTTCCTCAAAGCGAAGCTTTTCAGGACAAAAAAGTTTTGGGGGAACCAATTAACTCCACGCATCCTGGACAAGAGTTGGTTAAAAACAGTATTCGACAACAGCTCTGATACACAGTGCCAAATCCCCTGCATAGAAAGGGGACGCCCCCTCTGTTAAACCTCCTGGAAATGCATAAATGAACAACTGGGCGTGACCATCCTTCTTGTCAATGGGGCGTGACCCTCCATACTGAAGCTCTCCCACAGGGATTATCATTCAGCTTTCCCAGAATCCCAAACGCCAATTTTGTCTTAATTATTCGTGTTCGTTCTTATGACTTTTTTAATCATAGAAAGTTCTGTATACAATGGAAATTACCATCCAGAGCAGAAAGTAACCCCCCCCCCCCCCCAGTCTACTACACAGGACCCCGATCAGGTCAGCCCTCCGCACATACTGAATAGAATTAGTAGCGAGATGGTCACCGCAAAGTAAACACTGGCGGATGCCCACACCGTGCTGGGACAGACGGACAAAAGGCAGACTGCGCTAAACCAACACGTAGACTTTCCCACTATTGAAAAACACTCGGACAACTCGCTGGTGAAGCCTTAATCCCTTTAATCAGACCGTACTGAATGGATTATCTGGGAGGAAAAATCTGTGGAAATCACAACTAAATTACATGGCGGGAAATGGGCAGGAAGCCTGGGACCAAGGGGTTAATTAACATAGATAAATAAATAGATCAATAGATAGATAGATATGAGATAGATAGATAGATATGAGATAGATAGATAAGAGATAGATAGATAGATAGATATGAGATACATAGATAGATAGATAGATAGATAGATATGAGATAGATAGATAGATAGATATGAGATAGATAAATAGATACATACATATGAAATAGATAGATATGAGATAGATAGATATGAGATAGATAGATATATATGAGATAGATAGATAGATATGAGATAGATATGAGATAGATAGATATGAGATAAATAGATAGATATGAGATAGATAGATAGATATGAGAGAGATAGATATGAGAGAGATAGATAGATATGAGATAGATAGATAGATAGATATGAGATAGATAGATAGATAGATATGAGATAGATAGAGAGATAGATATGAGATAGATAGATACATATGAAATAGATAGATATGAGCTAGATAGATAGATAGATAGATATGAGATAGATAGATAGATAGATAGATATGAGATAGATAGATAGATAGATAGATATGAGATAGATAGATATATAGATATGAGATAGATAGATAGATATGAGATAGATAGATACATATGAGATAGATAGATATGAGATAGATAGATAGATATGAGATAGATAGATACATATGAGATAGATAGATATGAGATAGATAGATATGAGATAGATAGATAGATAGATAGATAGATATGAGATAGATAGATATGAGATAAATAGATAGATATGAGATAGATAGATATGAGATAGATAGATATGAGATAGATAGATAGATATGAGATAGATAGATAGATAGATATTAGATAAATAGATAGATAGATAGATATTAGATAAATAGATAGATAGATAGATATGAGATAGATAGATAGATAGATAGATAGATATGAGATAGATAGATAAATAGATATGAGATAGATAGATATGAGATCACAGCTCAGCTTTCATATCTTAATCTGGTAAAAAGAAACCTGAGCTGTGATTGGTTGTAATGGTTTTGTCTCACGATCGTTGCACACAAAAAACCAACGTGGAAAAAAAAAACGCGAGACCTTGCGCAAAACATTCGCAACTTTGCACTGGTGCAGGAAATGATAAATCCCTCCCTTTCTATTACACGTGTGCTCCGTGCTGCCCCCTGGAGGATGGGATAATAAAACACATTTATGTGCCATTCTTTAGATTTAGATGGTGATGGCTCCTTATGTCGGGCGCTGGGTCAGTGATCTTCCTACCAATCCGTGTATTGTACAGAGTCGCTGACCCATAGAGCCTAACACATGACCTGTACTGTGCATACTTCTCCTGTCAGCCATCTTGCCTTTAGTTTAAGTCCCCGAGGCACCATCATTCATTTATAAGTTCGACCATAGTGCGCCCAAGCTTTAGTGCAGTGTTTCTCAAGCAGGGTGCCTCCAGCTGTTGCAAAAACTACAACTCCCAGTATGGTAGCCTTTATTCTTGAATAGTGCTCTATGGTAGGTGGCGGGTCTGTGAAATGTTGTATTGGGGCCTAGAAGCCTCTAGAAGCCTCTGATGGAAAGTCTTGCCAGCTACCATGACAAAGGCATTAGAGCAGGGCTAGACAAATCCCAGATGCCAGGTCGCCATGGCGACTGAGAATTTAGGTTTTCAGTCAGTCCTTTCCGTTAACCCCTGCCTGTGACATACATTGACTTTATGGGTCGGGTGAGGGAATATGACGCACACCAGGCATGCTGGTAGTTGTAGTTTTACAACATCTGAAGGTCCACAGTTTTTAGTTTTAGCGCAAAAGTTGTGGGGGTGACAACACTAATGGTGGCCATTACAGTGCCCATTAATCCTGCCCCCTTCCTTGGATTCCTTCAAATCTTTATTGTTCTAGGGCAGTGTTTCCCAACCAGAGGGCCTCCAGCTGTTGCAAAACTACAACTCCCAGCATGCCCGGGAGTTGTAGTTTTGCAATAGCTGGAGGGCCACAGTTTGAAGACCGTCGCTATTAAGGGGCGGAGTTTGACAAGAAATGGATGGGTGACCATACATAGATCCATAGCAGACACCTGGTTACTAGGCAACAGCCTAAACTTATTTCATCTTCCTCGACTGTCCCTTTAAGACAGCGCATATACGTAATACAAAACAACAATATCCCCCGATCCCTCGAAAATCATTACGAAGACGGAAAAAAAAAACACACAACCACATATAATAATGCTCAGACTGGAATAAATAAAGCTGACATGGCGTCCCGTATGGATTTCTCGTGCGCCTTGGCAGCCGCCGTCCCGTACGTTGTCAGGTAGCTTGTTTTTCTTTCATATTATTTTTACGATTTTCCTTGTAATTTCTGCTGAATAGGAACCAGTGGCGGCTGAAGAGGACGGCGATCACCTGGGGACCCTATAACTCCTGAGATAGTTCCCATTTTATGGGCCAGGGGGGTTCTGGCTGCCCAGGAATACTTACAATGGCTGCCGTCCAAGGCGCGCTATGACTGTCTTTTACGGTTACCAAGGTAACAGAGCACAACCTGGCAGCCACGTACAAAGAGATGAAGACGTCCAAGTCTGAATGCACTTAAATTTTTAGTCATTTGGGATTTTTTTTACAAAAATTTTTCCTCACAGAAGAAAAAATAAATAAAAATGATCATAAATCCAATATGGCCGCATTATGGATTGGAAAAACATTTCCCATGCGCAGTTGTAGGAAAATGTTTCTAATTCGAAACTGTGACAAAAACCACATGTTATTGCCGTGCTGCAATGGCGTCACGGCGCGACTTTCTGAAGATATGCTAAAGGCCATGGGGGAGATTTATCAAAACCTGTCCAGAGGAAAAGATGCTGAGTTGCCCATAGCAACCAATCAGATCGCTTCTTTCATTTCTGAAAAGGCCTATGGAAAGTGAAAGAAGCAATCTGATTGGTTGCTGTGGGCAACTCAGCAACTTTTCCTCTACACAGGTTTTGATAAATCTACCTCCATGTTTATTCTACAGACAGCGGGCACCGGCAGAACATGTCGGCACTAGGACCACTCGGGAAATGCACCGTGGCGGAGGCCAAAATTAGGGAATCCCGCCGTGCACACGGTGCAGCTAAATCCCATTGAAAACAATGCAACGCAATCTCCAAGCGGAATTTGTCTGCCGGATTACGCTCCAAAAATTCCGTCCCATGAATATGGCCTTAGTGCGAAAATCTATTAAAATCCAGTTGCGTGTTTTTAAGCGCAGAAACAAAAAAAGTGACGTCCCATTTCAGAAGGTTTCCACATGGAAGCTCTCATTCAAATCAATGGCAGCTGTAAAAATCAACAGCAAATGGCGCACAGAGGATTTCACGTGAGTTTTGAGGTGGAAATTTTCTTGTGAGTTTTGCCGCTGTAAACAAGGCCTCAGACCTTATTCAGTTTACCGAATTTTAGAATACATATTAAAACCTCAGGGATCACCATGGAAACCTATGGTTCCCAATTGCCCTGCAGCAAAACCACCATAGGACACAAAAATACCAATGTTAAAGGGGTACTCCACCCCTGGACATCTTATCCCCTAATTAAAGGATATGGGATAAGATGTCTGATCGCGGAGGTCCCGCCACTGGGAACCCCCGCGATCTCGGCTGCGGCACCCCAGACATCCGGTGCACGGAGCGAATTTCACTCCATGCCAGATGACTGGCGATGCGGTGAGGAGGCTTGTGGCATCACGGCCATGCCCCGCTCATGATGTCATGGCCACGCCCCTTCAATGCAAGTCTATGGGAGGGGGCGTGACATCCGTCACGCCCCCTCCCATAGACTTGCATTGAGGGGCCTGGCAGTGACGTCATGAGCCTCCGGCGTTGCGCCCAACGCTCCAAATGAACGCCAGGTGCAGCAGGGAGATAGCGGGGGTTCCCAGCGGCCGGACCCCCAAGATCAGACATCTTATCCCCTATCCTTTGGATAGGAAATAAGATGTCTAGGGGCGGAGTACCCTTTTAAAGCCTGTTGCGTTGTTTTGTTTTTTTGCTTTCGTTTTCTCCTTCCATAGAGTGAAAAAACAGCAAAGGAAAAAAAAAACTCAAGTGGGTCTGGCATTTTCATATTTTCCTATTGACAAACAGGAAACATCTGATTGCGCCATTTTTGCTAACAAAAAATAAAAATAAATGATAATTAATAATAAATAGGCATTTAAAAAAATCATTAAATAAATAAATAATTAAATACTTAAATAAATAAACAAAAAAAATGCCCCACAAGAGTCGTAGAATCTCGCTCTAATTGCCGATCCTAATAATATTTCAGATTTATTAACCCTTTTGTCCCCCATTAAACCCTGATCTCCAATAGACTATAATTTACAGTGATTCTCGAAATCTTTCGCTCTTCCGTTCCTTTTTTCCATTTATTACAATTTCTACAGAAGAAATCCCTTTTCTCCCGGCCGAGGCCAAACCTCAGCCTGATCTAATTTGTGATTTAAATGTTATTCATAAGAAAATGTGAGATTTCAAAATTTTTAAATTTTCTCGTTCTAAACCGCAGGAATAAAAATCAACTCGGAGAGAGAGAGAGGATGTCAGACATGTCCGGGGCGCAGCGCACATCGCTCCACGCAGTTTCCATATAACCATTTTCTTTTAAAGGGTTAAAAAAAAATGGGAGGGCGGAGAGGATTTGGTTTCTTGACTGTAATGATTCCTGACATGGAAATAGAACGGCACAAAAAGCTCAGACATGATATCATATTAAAGAGCGTGTCCCGCGTGAAATACGCCGCTTGGCCGCGGAACAATGCAGAACAGAAAAGAAAGAAAAAAATAAATGCACAATAAGATCTTTGAAGGAAACCTTATTGTGCTTAAGGAGTCTGGGAAGAAAGATTGTTCTCCTAAAGGGGAACGCCTCAGAGATGTCAAGTGCTTTTTTACTACTACACTTTTCCCAAAGTCACCATCTGCAAAAATACTTTCGTTGTGTCATAACTGACTGCGGGGACAGGGAGAGTGAGCCCTAAACTGACCCTAAAAACACTCTCCCTTCCTACTTGCCAATCCATCCTAAGCGATGGATCGACAACTTGGAGCCGGTTCCTGCCTGCGCTAAAGTGCAGTGGCGTAAAAACAAATATATACATAGTCGGTCACAGGCCAGAAACAGAAACGGAAAACTACTAGACAACCAGATATACCAAACAGGATACAAATACTAACAGGGCAGAATATAAACAGGCAAACAGATCAGGAACATGGGACACTGTTCACAAACAGATACAAGTACAAAGGACAATGATCAGATAAACCAAACAGGATATAAATATAGAACACTGTTCACACTGGGACACAGAACAAACAAACTGGACACCCCACTCAACAAAAGTAGTAGCCATTAATAATAAAGCCAAATAGACTACTGGCCAGCGGGCACACTCCCCATGTGATCAGGATGCTGACCCATTAGGAAACAAAAATATAAAACACAGAACTTCATAAAAACGGATACAAGAACACCAAACTCTACAACGTAGAGAAACACTGGTCAGGATACTAGACAGGATATTTCTCAATATACAAGACTAGAACTGGATGAGTCTTAATAGACTCCAGGACACCAAACAGGAATAATAAAATACAGCGCACGGATAACACTAGCAAGACTAACAAAGCAGAACAAACAAACATAATCCTAAAACCGACTAATATAACACAGACTAAAATATAAGGAGCATGCTATATAATCTTGCTAACAACCCAGATAAATTGACAAGATAAATACAAGGTAAATGCTCAAGCAGACATAGTCAGAATATTGCACAAACAGACATCATAGCAGATTGCACAAACATAGTGGCATTAAACTAAATAACCAGCACTGAATGCAGGAGAAGTCTGGCTTAAAATAGACACACCCGAGTTCTCATTCATTCAGAGCATTAACCATTTCCTATCCAGGGAGAATAGAAAACTGCTCTGAAGATACTAGTGTGTGAATACACACCTAAACAGAAAAATACAAAAACAAATAAACGGATATTACATTACACGTTGGCAATGATCCTCACTGTGACTTGCAATGCATGGTTAATAGGAAGGTTCTGCAAGACGTCTATATAATTCTTCAGGACCTAATAAGTGAATGATGGATGTATCACCCTGTTTGCTATCAGTGAACGGAAAAAAGTGGTCTCCAAACTGTGGACCACCAGATGTTGGAAAACCTCAATTTTCAGCATGCCCAGGCAGCCTTATACACTTATACACAACAATTTGACCTGCAGCATCCAACCTACTCAGCTCTACTACATCTGTAATGAGAAATGACCAAACCAATACCAAAAGAAATGTCCAAACCAATGCAAAAAGAAATGACCAAACCAATACCAAAAGAAATGTCCAAACCAATACCAAAAGAAATGACCAAACCAATACCAAAAGAAATGTCCAAACCAATACCAAAAGAAAAGACCAAACCAATACCAAAAGAAATGAGCAAACAAATACCAAAAGAAATGACCAAACCAATACCAAAAGAAATGACCAAACCAATACCAAAAGAAATGACCAAACCAATACCAAAAGAAATGACCAAACCAATACCAAAAGAAATGACCAAATCAACACCAAAATAAATGACCAAACCAATACCAAAATAAATGACCAAACCAATACCAAAATAAATGACCAAACCAATACCAAAAGAAATGTGCAAACCAATACCAAAGGAAATGTCCAAACCAATGCCAAAAGAAATGACCAAACCAATACCAAAAGAAATGTCCAAACCAATACCAAAAGAAATGACCAAACCAATACCAAAAGAAATGTCCAAACCAATACCAAAAGAAATGTCCAAACCAATACCAAAAGAAATGTCCAAACCAATACCAAAAGAAATGTCCAAACCAATACCAAAAGAAATGTCCAAACCAATACCAAAAGAAATGTCCAAACCAATACCAAAAGAAATGTCCAAACCAATACCAAAAGAAATGACCAAACCAATACCAAAAGAAATGACCAAACCAATACCAAAAGAAATGAGCAAACCAATACCAAAAGAAATGAGCAAACCAATACCAAAAGAAATGACCAAACCAATACCAAAAGAAATGTCCAAACCAATACCAAAAGAAATGTCCAAACCAATACCAAAAGAAATGTCCAAACCAATACCAAAAGAAATGTCCAAACCAATACCAAAAGAAATGTCCAAACCAATACCAAAAGAAATGTCCAAACCAATACCAAAAGAAATGACCAAACCAATACCAAAAGAAATGACCAAACCAATATCAAAAGAAATGTCTAAACCAATACCAAAAGAAATGACCAAATCAACACCAAAATAAATGACCAAACCAATACCAAAATAAATGACCAAACCAATACCAAAATAAATGACCAAACCAATACCAAAAGAAATGAGCAAACCAATACCAAAAGAAATGTCCAAACCAATACCAAAAGAAATGTCCAAACCAATACCAAAAGAAATGTCCAAACCAATACCAAAAGAAATGTCCAAACCAATTCCAAAAGAAATGACCAAACCAATACCAAAAGAAATGTCCAAACCAATACCAAAAGAAAATACCAAATCAACACCAAAAGAAATGACCAAACCAATACCAAAAGAAATGAGCAAACCAATACCAAAAGAAATGAGCAAACCAATACCAAAAGAAATGTCCAAACCAATACCAAAAGAAATGTCCAAACCAATACCAAAAGAAATGTCCAAACCAATACCAAAAGAAATGACCAAATCAACACCAAAAGAAATGTCCAAACCAATTCCAAAAGAAATGTCCAAAGCAATACCAAGTATTTCAATGTGCTAACCTTAGACCAGTGTTTTCCAACCAGGGTGCCTCCAGCTGTTGCAAAACTACAACTCCCAGCTATTATGTACTTTAGATCATTTTAAAATTGTCTTTGATAAAGCGGTACGGCCTAGTCAGATGGGAGGATCTCTCTGAAAATATGATAAAATTGGCACCAAAGTTCTGGCACAAGATTCTGGTGCCATTCAAGACAAGTAATAGTCTAAACTTAGGCGAAACCGTTGTTTCCCAACCAGGGTGCCTCCAGCTCTTGCAAAACTACAACTGCCAGCATGTGCAGGCAGCCATAGGCATCAGATGTGGGGTGGCAACCCTGGTGCCCATTACACTGCCCATAAAACCTGCCACCTTCCTGCAATCGTGAACGCCATTCAAATCTTCATTGTTCTGGGAAAGTGTTTACCAACCAGAGTATCTCCAGCTGTTGCAAAACTACAACTCCCAGCTTACCTGGACAGCTGTTGGCTGTCCGGGCATGCTGGGAGTTGTAGTTTTGCAACAGCTTGAGGCAACCTGGTGCAAATCTTAAACCAGTGGTCTCTCAACTGTGGGCCTCCAGATGTTGCTAAACTACAACTCCAGGCATGCTGGGAGTTTAAGCTGGAAACCACTGTAGCAAAACCCCAGCTCTGAGAAGTACAAGAAGTAAGATGACTGTAAACGATATTGTTGAAAATGTGTCGGCCCGTCACATTTATTATGTTATTATGTATTTTAGATACTTTTAAAAACTTTACCGTTAAAGGAGCAGAGCTTTGTCAGAAGGGGAATGGGGGAGGTCGCTTAAGATGGGCCAAAATTGGCACCAAAATTCTGGCACAAGATTCTGGCGCTGCAGAAGACAAGTAATAGTCTAAACTTAGACTAGACTGGTGTTTCCCAACCAGTGTGCCTGCAGCTGTTGCAAAAACTACAATTCCCAGCATGACTGGACAGCCAAAGGCATCAGATGTGGAGTGAGAACACTAATGGTGCCCATTACAGTGCCTAAAAAACCTGGCACCTTTGACGATTCATGAATGGCATTCGAATCTTGATTGTTCTAGGGCAGTGTTTCCCAACCGGTTTGCCTCCAGCTGTTGCAAAACTTCAACTTCCAGGATGCCCAGACAGCCAAAGGCATCCGATCTGGGGTGGCAACACTAATTGTGCCCATACTAGTGCCCATAAACCCTGGCACCTTCCATTAATCATGAACGCCATTCAAATCTTTATTGTTTAAGGACAGTGTTTCCCAATCAGGATGCCTCCAACTATTGCAAAACTACAACTCCCAGCATGCCTGAACAGCAACAGCCATCCGATGTGGGGTGACAACACTAACGGTGGCCATTACAGTGCCCATAAAACCTGGCACCTTCCTTGGTTCATGAATGGCATTTAAATCTCCATTGTTTTGAGACAGTATTTCCCAACCGGTGTGCCTCCAGCTGTTGAAAAACTACAACTACCAGCATGCCCGGACAGCCAACGGCTGTCCGGGCATGCTGGGAGTTGTAGTTTTCCAACAGCTGGAGGCACACTGGTAAGTAAACACTGCCTTAGTCTTATTATATACAGACTTAAAGAAAAAAAACTCTCAGAACATTCCGTGACCTCAGCAATTCAATCCGCAGCACATTTCTCCCTGTGGCCTTCGGTTGTCCCGACCCTGCAGCTTTGGAAAACAACACGCCCTTTGGGAAGTGAACAAGTGGAGGGCTCAGTCCTAAGGTTCTCAGGATCCCTGCAGGATCATGTCCCGAGGTCTCCATGATAAAAGGCTTTGTGTCCGTGCATAATAAGGACATTAACCCATTAGGAGATCTCTATTCCCAGAGCCGCCTACGTTCCCCTACTTAGGAGTTTCCTGTAATTTCGTTCTTTTTTTTTTTTTTTCAACCAGCGCTTTTAGGCCCAGGCTTAGCTTGTAAAATAATAAATTACACGTTGTGTGTAATTCTTGCGGCTGCAGCCATTCATTTACCGGAGACAATGTTACACGCCCACATACGAGCGCCGTACTGCGCCTTTAAACGTCACAACGCTACTATTTCAATACAATTATGGTTTCGGAAATTGCCCATAAGAGTAAACGCCTGTATTAAAAATTCTAGAACACATAAAAGCTTTAACGCAACAGAAATGGTAAAAAAAAAAACTATTACTGAACACCGCCACCTAGTGTTTATTTTATAATGAAATTTTTACTACATTACACAAGGTTTTTTCTTCTTTTTTCAGATGTTAAAGAAAACTTCTTACAAATTTACAAGAGCATAGATCTCCACGTGGGTTTTTTTTTTTTTTTTTTACCTGAAAAAAATAAACTTCCTAAAAAAATAAAAATAAATGCCACAATAAAAAATAAATAATAATACAAAAAAAAAATGTCAGTTTAAAAAAATAAATTTATAAATAAAAAGTGGGTTTTAGTCTCTTCTGGGTTTTTTGCCATTTTACTTCCCTGCATTTGTTTCTTAACAAGTCATGTGATCCTTTCACCATGTGACTCAATGATTTCCATTGAAGAATGGAGGGAAGGGGTTAAAACTGCAATGCAAAACCATCATTTTGTTTTTCATGGTTTTTTATATTTATTTTTTTGCCTGTCATGAACCTCTATGGGAGAAAACCACCAAGACTTAAAAAAACAAAAAAAAAAAAAAAAAAAAAAAAAAAAAACGCCAAAAAGAAAAAACATCAAGTGGGTTTGGTGTTTCATAATTCCCTTTTGCCTTTCAGCAAACATCTGGCCGCTGCAATTTGGCTGCAAAAAAAAAAAAAATGCAGTGCTGCGAATGTGCAATTTTTGGGAGTATTTTTTGCTTGGAAAAAAAAAAAGTGGTAACCGAGCCTCATATTATAAAATTCCAGAATGTAAAAAAGAAACTTTGGTGTAAGAGAAATGGTATAAATGTTTACACTGCCACCTAGTGGCCATTTTATAATGAAATTTTTACCCATTTTTCTACAGACGCTTATTTTTCTACTTTCACCAAGTATTAAAAGAAACCTTTTACAAACATAAAACTTAATACAGTAGCCTAACATCACAATAGAGAGCGCAGTGGCGTCCCCTAGATGTGTAAATCTGGAGGCAGAAAAATGCCCCCCCCCCCCCCCCCCCCCCCCTGAACGATCTAATCCATTTAGCACAGCTGAGAAAAGCAACATGACTTCATTGCAGTCCTGACCTTTGACCTACAGGAAGTGCCCCATGTTTAAGTTGTCAAGGGGAAGGGATGGACATTTTCTGCTCCTTCATTCAGGGGCCCGATTTGGGGAAAAATTGTCCCCGCAGGGTCAGCATTGATAGGACATTCCACAACAGCTCTAAAACCTGATGACATGTTCGTAATGTATGAATAGGATTTGGGAATTCTTACCCAATACCACCTGATCAAAATAAAGACAACACTGATACAATGTGTAATACCTAATTCAGGTCCCTGGGGGCGGGGCTTGACTCAGGGATTCTCTGATTTGCTGTGTCTAAATCATGCTCCACCCCCTCTGAGCCTTTACTAGATACACTGTATCCATTTTGCTGGAGTGTTCCATTCAAAATTTCTGAAAATCACAAGGTTATTTTAACACCAAATGCAGTTGGTAAAACATTGTAATCCTCCAAAAGGTTATCAGAGGTTTTTGACCTTTAACCTGTTTACTGGACAAAGCTGAGCCTTGTGCTGCTTGGCGGATACATTATATACAAACACATGTAAATAAGAGCGGTGTGTTCTATCTCACAACTGCTGACTGTACTGCGGACCCTCCTTATCCCTCCGAGAGAGCCTAATGGTCCATATAGCTTTCATTATAGGACACTAGGGCATAGAACAAAACAAACTCACTAGTGCCACCTTTTGGAGGTTGATTCATGAACAGGTTCTTGCGTTTGAGGAAGGGGTAACAACTATACTCCCAAAAAAATCCCCAACAAAAAGTCTGCTTCTGCTGGGAAACCCAGTGATCGTCTGCAATCTGTGGTCATGTCAGCAAGTGTTCAATTTCCCTGCAGTGCCACCACAGGACAAATGAAGAATTACAAGTATGGATGTGCTAGGTCCTCCAGAGAGAAGACACTTGGGCCCTCATCTACTATTTTTTCATCATTTTTTTTTTTTATCCTTTTTCCTAGTAAATTTCTAATTTCTTCATATTCATGAATGTGGTTTTCACATGGAATCTCTGGTAAACTAGGGAGGTTTTCCTTTATTTAAAGGGGTACTCCGCTGCCCCAACGTTCGGAACATTTTGTTCTGAACACTTGGAGCGGGCGACGGAGGTCATGACGTCGAGGGCACGCCCATCAAGATGTAAAGCCATGCCCCCTCAATGCAAGTCTATGGGAGGGGGCGTGGTGACCACCACGCCCCCTCCCATAGACTTGCATTGAGGGGGCGGGACAGGAAATCATGAGGGGCGTGGCCGTGACCTCACGACCCCCCGTTGCCCGCACCCAGCATTCAGAACAAATGCTGGGTGCAGCACAGAGATCGCGGGGGTCCCAGCTGCTGAACCCCCTCAATCAGACATCTTATCCCCTATCCTTAGGATAGGGGATAAGATGTCTAGGGGCGGAGTACCCCTTTAACCTCCGGTTAAAAAATGATCTTTTCTAGGGGTACTCCACTGAAAAAATTATAGCTGGTGCCAAAAAGTTATACAAATCTGCAAATTACTTCTATTTAAAAATCTTAATCCTTTCAGTACTTATCAGCTGCTGTATGCTCCACAGGAAGTTGTGTAGTTCTTTCCAGTCTGACCACAGTGCTCTCTGCTGCCACCTCTGTCCTTGTAAGGAGCTGCCCAAAGCAATAGAGAATTGTTTTAGGGATTTGCTTAGTCTCGCGATAGTTCCTAAAACGGACAGAGGTGTCAATGGAGACTGGAAAGACCTACACAACTTCCTGTGAAGCATACAGCAGCTGATAACTACTGGAAGGATTAAGATTTTTATATAGAAGTAATTTACAAACCTGTATAAGTTTCTGGCACCAGTTAATAGGAAGTCAATTTTTTTTCCCTCTGGAGTACCCCTTTAAGTGACCAACCCACTGTATACAGTTTCAACAGTTTTATTGGAACTAGTAGTCCCATTATGCTTTGCAAGATGCCATACTGATACTTGTAGTCCCACCGTATTTGCAGAAACCCAGCATTAAAGCCTTTTGGCCAACCCAAAAATCATCGCCGAGATCTAATGGCAACACGAACACAAAATACTATTGTGCTTTCTTTTTTCTTTCATTTTGCAAATGTAATTTGGAGGCGACGCGGGAGTTTATTTTTACAGTTTGCGGGTAACTTCAGGTCCATTTAAGTGGAAAAATGGAGCAGGACGGCCTATGAGTAAGACACAACATAGGACAGGGGAACCGTAGCGGCCGGCTCCATACATAAAGGGGGGAATTGTTCTGTCTCGGGCCTTTGTTTATTTAGGAATATTTGACATGCGGCGAGCGAAATGTGTTGCTTTCTTTCAGTCTGCGCTCTAAGACGCATGGCACTCGTCAGCCGTCTCACCAGGAACGTGCCAGATCCACTTCATTCTCTGGACCCCAGGCCTCTGCCACAATCCACAGACCGATCCGAGAGTGAGCGCCGCTGATCCTGATGGAGCCCGTATTGTTCTCCTGAATAAAGGGTGCTTTGTTTTGATGTTTTGATGCTTTTTTGGGGTCCTTACACCAGTATTTCTCAACTAGTGTGTGTGCCTCCAGCTGTTACAAAACTACAACTGACAGCATGCCCGGGTAGCCATAGGCATTAGATGTGGGGTGAACCCTATTGGTGCCCATTAAAGTGCCCAAAAAGCCTGGCACCTTCCACAGATCATGAATGACCTTTAAATCTTCATTGTTCTGGAGCAGTGTTTCACAACAGGTGTGCCTCCAGCTGTTACAAAACTAAAACTTCCAGCATGCCCGGGCAGCCTTAGGCATTAGATGGGGGGTGACAACACTAATTGTGCCCATTACAGTGGCCAAAAAACATGGCACCTTCTACAGATCACGAATTACATTTAAATCTTCATTGTTCTGGGGCTGTGTTTCCCAACTCGTGTGCCTCCAGCTGTTACAAAACTACATCTCCCAGTATGCCCAGGCAGCCATAGGCATTAGATGTGGGGTGACAACCCTAATGGTGCCCATTAAAGTGCCCAAAAAACCTGGCACCTTCCAAAGATCCCGAATTACATTTAAATCTTCATTGTTCTGGGGCTGTGTTTCCTAACTCGTGTGCCTCCAGCTGTTACAAAACTACAACTCCCAGTATGCCCAGGCAGCCATAGGCATTAGATGTGGGGTGACAACACTAATGGTGCCCATTACAGTGCCCAAAAAACTGTCACCTTCCACAGATCATGAATGACATTTAAATCTTCATTGTTCTGGGGCTGAGTTTCCCAACTAGTGTGCCTCCAGCTGTTTCTAAACTACAACTCCCAGTATGCCCGGACAGCCAACGGCTGTCCGGGCACACTGGGAGCTGTAGTTTTGCAACATCTGGAGGCACACTGGTTAAGAAACACTGCCTTAGACTGTCTAGTCTAAGCTTACCTCCATTTTTTGGGAAATCTGCGCCAATGTTTGTAATCACCAACAGCGAGCTTAAAAAAAGAAAAGCTGGCACCTTCCTTGCTTGGATCATGAATAACATTCAAATCTTCATTGTTCTGGAGCTGTGTTTCCCAACAGGTGTGCCTCCAGCTGTTGCAAAACTACAACTCCCAGCATGGCCGGACAGCCAAAGGCATCTGATGTGGGGTGATAACCCTAATGGTGGCCATAACAGTGCCCAGAAAAATCTGGCACCTTCCTTGTATCAACACTACCATTCAAATCTTCATTGTACTGGGGCAGTGTTTCCTAACCAGTGCGCCTCCAGCTGTTGCCAAACTACAACTCCCAGCATGCCCCGACAGCCAAGGGCCCTTATACTTCTGTACTACAGTGCATTAACCATTCAGCAGGGCCTAATAAGCAGCTCAAAGATGGCAGAGCTGGGTGGGCCTGGCCGTCAGACAACCTAATGACACCCCACAATTGCGCTACAAGGGGGAATAAAGGGGCCACAGAAGGAGCGTATATACCGTATATATATATATATATATATATATATATATACGGTAAAAGTTGCCAAGGGGTTAACTTTATCAGAATGTGAAGTTCTGCAGCTTTCTGACATACATTGGGCAGTATATCACAGGAAGAATGTCCTTGTTGCCCGTAGCAACCAATCAGATGTAAGCTTTCATTTCTGAAAAATTTAAAGCTAAGCTCCGATTGGTTGCTATGGGCAACAAGGCCAGTTTTGATTAGTAAGGCCTAGATCTCTGCTTGCTGTCCTTCTCAGACCTGACACACGCACGACCACAGTCACATGTTGTGGCAGCCATTTTGTGTCATCTATATGGGCTCTGGCTTTAAAAACAGCATAAAAAGCTGCAACAAAACAGCGTGTGTGTGAAAAGGGAAATCTAACAATAAGATAAGATCGGAAATTCTTCAGTCAGGGAAACCACAGGACAGAAAACTGGCATAAACAGATGGAGGCGGCCGCTGCGTCTGTCAGGACTAATATTTCTTCTCATCTTTTCTTTACTGGACAAAAGATTATTCATAAATAAAGCTTATTGAAGAGGAGGGAGAGGGGGTAAAACATGGCAGCCCCCCGGTGGGTAATACTTCCATAATACACAAATGATAGTGCTCTACTGTGCAGAAACAATACCGCCATACAGTGCTCACATCATAGTGCCTACATACAACCTCTACAGAATAACAAAACAAAAAACAGTAACATAACAGCACCATAGAGTTTCCCCATAATATTACCTTCATAACAGCGCCATGCAGTGCCTCCATAATATTACCTCCATTACAGTGCCTCCATAATATTACCTTCATAACAGCACCATACAGTGCCTCCATAATATTACCTGCATACCAGTGCCGCCATAATATAACCTCCATAACAGCACCATACAGTGCCTCCATAATATTACCTGCATACCAGTGCCGCCATAATATAACCTCCATAACAGCACCATACAGTGCCTCCATATATTACCTTCATAACAGCACCATACAGTGCTTTCATAATATTACCTTCATAACAGGGCCATGCAGTGCCTCCATAATATTACCTTCATAACAGCACCATACAGTGCCTCCATAATATTACCTTCATAACAGCACCTTACAGTGCCTCCATAATATTACCTGCATACCAGTGCCGCCATAATATAACCTCCATAACAGCACCATACAGTGCCTCCATATATTACCTTCATAACAGCACCATACAGTGCTTTCATAATATTACCTTCATAACAGGGCCATGCAGTGCCTCCATAATATTACCTTCATAACAGCGCCATGCAGTGCCTCCATAATATTACCCCCTTTACAGTGCCTCCATAATATTACCTTCATACCAGTGCCGCCATAATATAACCTCCATAACAGCACCATACAGTGCCGCCATAATATTACCTTCATACCAGTGCCGCCATAATATTACCTTCATACCAGTGCCGCCATAATATAACCTCCATAACAGCGCCATACAGTGCCTCCATAATATTACCTTCATACCAGTGCTGCCATAATATTACCTCCATAACAGCACCATACAGTGCCTCCATAATATTACCTTCATAACAGCACCATACAGTGCCTCCATAATATTACCTTCATAACAGCGCCATGCAGTGCCTCCATAATATTACCCCCTTTACAGTGCCTCCATAATATTACCTTCATACCAGTGCCGCCATAATATAACCTCCATAACAGCACCATACAGTGCCTCCATAATATTACCTTCATAACAGCACCATACAGTGCCTCCATAATATTACCTTCATAACAGCACCATACAGTGCCTCCATAATATTACCTTCATAACAGCACCATACAGTGCCTCCATAATATTACCTTCATAACAGCGCCATACAGTGCCTCCATAATATTACCTTCATAACAGCACCATACAGTGCCTCCATAATATTACCTTCATAACAGCACCATACAGTGCCTCCATAATATTACCTTCATAACAGCACCATACAGTGCCTCCATAATATTACCTTCATAACAACGCCATACAGTGCCTCCATAATATTACCTTCATAACAGCACCATACAGTGCCTTCATAATATTACCTTCATAACAGCACCATACAGTGTCTCCATAATATTACCTTCATAACAGCGCCATACAGTGCCTCCATAATATTACCTTCATAACAGCGCCATACAGTGCCTCCATAATATTACCTTCATACCAGTGCCGCCATAATACTTCCTCCATAAATACCAAACAGTATCTCCATAATATTAAATTCATAACAGCGCCATACAATGCCTCCATAATATTACCTTCATAACAGCACCATACAGTGTCTCCATAAAATTACCTTCATAACAGCACCTTACAATGTCTATATAATATTACCTTCATTACAGTGCCATACAGTGCCCCCAAAAGTATTACCTTCATAATCATTCCATAAACACCTCCATTACGTGTTCATACAGGGGCAAACAGTACCCACATAATATTGTGAATAGTGCCTTCATAACAGTGCCATAAAAGAGTCCCACAAAGTGCCTTTAAAATGTATGACACTATTGCAAAGTAGCACATAGCTCCACAATAGTGTCATACAGCGCCTCCATAATAGTGCCATATAGCGGCTACATAACAGTGCCATATAGTCAACATTTGCCTACAGTGCCCAAACACAGGGGCAATATATTACCGCCACACAGTTCCTATATATGAGTTTACAGTGGGCTGTGCATGGTGAGGGCCCATAGATGGTGGAGGCAATGGGGCAATGCGGCAGACGTGACCCCCCCCCCCCCCCCCCAACTCTGCAAACAGCTCCACATATCTCATCCTCCAGGACCCGTAGGAGAGCGCCATCGGAGGTAATAAGCTTTTTATTGCAGTCTGGGACATCTCGCCTTCTTGTGCTGACGTCTGGCTTTCCATGTGTGCTATACGTGTACAGCGGCCCGAGATTATCAGCAGGTATTAATGGGCGATAATTCCGTCTCTTTTATCTGGTATTGACTCAACCCAAATAAAAACCTCATTACTTTAGATTACACTGAGAGCAGACACAGTGTCCCATCCGTGCAAACACCCCAGACGGGCGACGGCCCAACCCCAAGGTGCCACATTAGGCCATGTCCGTCAGAATTCAGAGCTCAGCCCTGGGAACCGGCAGTAAGAGTCTGGTTTCTTTAAACCAAATCTATGTCTGCGCCATACAGTTTACAGATGTTACCGCCATCACATTATCCAGCTTAAAGGGGCGGTAGGACTAAAGTCAGCCACGCATTAGAAGATATCAGTCACATATGTATGCAAATGTCTTTGTAGGTTCTCTGAACTGGAGATACGGTATGTCACATAAAAGTAAGATCATATGGGTAAGGATATTACCAGTAAATAACCAGATGCAGGGAGACAGGAAGGCAGCACTATCTGTACCAACATTAGTTATATAGGGCAGCAGGAAGGCAGTACTATCTGTACCAACATTAGTTATATAGAGCAGCAGGAAGCCAGTACTATCTGTACCAACATTAGTTATATAAAGCAGCAGGAAGCCAGTACTATCTGTACCAACATTAGTTATATAGGGCAGCAGGGAGGCAGTATAATCTGTACCAACATTAGTTATATAGGGCAGCAGGAAGGCAGTACTATCTGTACCAACATTAGTTATATAGGGCAGCAAGGAGGCAGTACTATCTGTACCAACATTAGTTATATAGGGCAGCTGGAAGGCAGTACTATCTGTACCAACATTAGTTATATAGAGCAGCAGGAAGCCAGTACTATCTGTACCAACATTAGTTATATAGGGGAGCAGGAAGGCAGTACTATCTGTACCAACATTAGTTATATAGGGCAGCAGGGAGGCAGTACTATCTGTACCAACATTAGTTATATAGAGCAGCAGGCAGGCAGTATTATCTGTACCAACATTAGTTATATAGGGCAGCAGGGAGGCAGTAATATCTGTACCAACCTCAGTTATATAGGGGAGCAGGGAGGCAGTACTATCTGTACCAACATTAGTTATATAGGGCAGCAGGGAGGCAGAAATATCTGTACCAACATTAGTTATATAGGGCAGCAGGGAGGCAGTACTATCTGTACCAACATTAGTTATATAGAGCAGCAGGGAGGCAGTACTATCTGTACCAACATTAGTTATATAGGGCAGCAGGGAGGCAGTACTATCTGTACCAATATCAGTTATATAGGGCAGCAGGGAGGCAGTACTATCTGTACCAACATTAGTTATATAGGGCAGCAGGAAGGCAGTACTATCTGTACCAACATTAGTTATATAGAGCAGCAGGAAGCCAGTACTATCTGTACCAACATTAGTTATATAGGGCAGCAGGAAGGCAGTACTATCTGTACCAACATTAGTTATATAGGGCAGCAGGAAGGCAGTACTATCTGTACGAACATTAGTTATATAGAGCAGCAGGAAGCCAGTACTATCTGTACCAACACTAGTTATATAGGGCAGCAGGAAGGCATTACTATCTGTACCAACATTAGTTATATAGGGCAGCAGGGAGGCAGTACAATCTGTACCAACATTAGCTATATAGGACAGCAGGAAGGCAGTACTATCTGTACCAACATTGGTTATATAGCGCAGCAGGGAGGCAGTACTATCTGTACGAACATTAGTTATATAGAGCAGCAGGAAGCCAGTACTATCTGTACCAACATTAGTTATATAGGGCAGCAGGGAGGCAGTAATATCTGTACCAACATCAGTTATATAGGGCAGCAGGGAGGCAGTACTATCTGTACCAACACTAGTTATATAGGGCAGCAGGAAGGCAGTACTATCTGTACCAACATTAGTTATATAGAGCAGCAGGAAGCCAGTACTATCTGTACCAACATTAGTTATATAGGGCAGCAGGAAGGCAGTACTATCTGTACCAACATTAGTTATATAGGGCAGCAGGGAGGCAGTACTATCTGTACCAACATTTGCTATATAGTGCAGCAGGGAGGCAGTATTATCTGTACCAAAATTAGTTATATAGGGCAGCAGGGAGGCAGTAATATCTGTACCAACATCAGTTATATAGGGCAGCAGGGAGGCAGTACTATCTGTACCAACACTAGTTATATAGGGCAGCAGGGAGGCAGTAATATCTGTACCAACATCAGTTATATAGGGCAGCAGGGAGGCAGTACTATCTGTACCAACATTAGTTATATAGAGCAGCAGGGAGGCAGTAATATCTGTACCAACATCAGTTATATAGGGCAGCAGGGAGGCAGTACTATCTGTACCAATATCAGTTATATAGGGCAGCAGGGAGGCAGTACTATCTGTATGAACATTAGTTATATAGGGCAGCAGGGAGGCAGTACTATCTGTACCAACATCAGTTATATAGGGCAGCAGGGAGGCAGTAATATCTCTACATCATTTATATAAAGAAAGTGAGGCAGCATCTGTGCCTACATAACTAATAGTGATAGACAGTTATATAGTAAAAACTATACTGCCTGTACCTATCTCAGTTATATAGAGAGATAAGGAGGCAGTACTAACTGTGCGTACATAATTTATGTAGAAAAAAGGGAGGCAGTACTATCTGTGCCTACATCAATTATATATAGAGAGAGAGAGACAGACAGTCAGTAATATCTGTACCTACATTATTTACAGGAAGAGATGACTAGGCACTACAATCTATAGTAACAACATTTGCAGGGGAAGACAAGGAGGTAGTAGTATCTGTGCCTACATCATTTAGAGAAAGGGAGGCAGTACTATCTGTGTTTACAGGATTTATATAGAGAGACATAATGTCAGTAATATCTCTACCTACATCATTTACAGCAAAAGAAGCTTGTGCACTACAATCTATACCTATAACATTTGCAGAGAAAGACAAGGAGGTAGTAGTATCTGTGCCAACACCACTTAGAGAACAAGAAGCCGTACCACACCTACATTATTTATATGGGGAAAAGGAAGGCAATGGAATTTGTACCTACATCATTTACAGAGAAAAAAGAAGAAACATCACTACTACTACTATCTGTGCCTACAACAAGAAAAGGCAGGTAGACAGTACTATCTGTGCCTACATCATTTAAAGAAAGGGAGGCAGTACTATCTGTGCCTACAGGATTTATAGAGAGACATAAAGTCAGTAATATCTCTACCTACATAATTTACAGGTGCTTATGCACTACAAGCTATACCTACAAAATTTGCAGAGAAAGACAAGGCGGTAGTAGTATCTGTGACACCACCACACAAGAGAAGCAGTACCACACCTACATCATTTATACGGGGGAAAGGAAGGCAATGCAATTTGTACATCATTTACAGAGAAAAAAGAGGAAACATCACTGCTACTACTACTATCTGTGCCTACAACAAGAAGAGACAGGTAGGCAGTACTGTCTGTGCCTACATCATTTAAAGAAAGGGAGGCAGTACTATCTGTGCCTACAGGATTTATATAGAGAGACATAAAGTCAGTAATATCTCTACCTACATAATTTACAGGTGCTTATGCACTACATGTATACCTACAACATTTGCAGAGGAAGACAAGGAGGTAGTAGTATCTGTGCCAACACCACTTAGAGAACGAGAAGCAGTACCACACCTACATCATTTATATGGGGAAAAGCAAGGCAATGCAATTTGTACCTACATCATTTACAGGGAAAATCAAGGAAAAATCACTACTACTATCTGTGCCTACAACATATAAAAGTATAGACAAGTAGGCAGTACTATCTGTGCCTACAACATTTATAGGGAGGTAATGCTGCCCACACACATCATACACCGGATTAAGCATGGAGGCAGTAATTGATGTGCACACTATCTCTACCTAATTATTTCGTATTTAAAAATGGCGCACAGGGCCCCCTAGTGAAGCGTCCAACACCTTAGAAATATTCCTGCTAAGCACAGAAGCGGTGACCGTCCACCACCACCCCGCCCCCCGTCAAGGGTCAGTTTCTAAAATTATTCCAAATATCAGAGGGCAACTCATTACTACAGATACGGCCATTAATCAGGCCTAAACAAAGGTCATGGCTTTACAAGTGGCCAGATAAGCGGCGGCCGCTGTGTGTTCTCCATTCACACGGTATCTGCCCAGATAAGTTATCTCCTAAGGGGGAAAAAAACTAAAACCTGAAATTTCTTTAAAAAAATTAAATTAAATTAAAATAAATAAAATTAAAAAAAAGAACACCCAATGTGGGAAAAATAGAATATGGCGGAGGCTGCGGGTCTGCGCCGCGACTGCGATCAATCACGGTGTGTGTGTACTGACGTCTCGTAAACAGGAGGCTTAGTGCGGCCATACAGCTTAGCACACGGACAATCCCATAACATAAATTCTGTCCTGTGTTTAGGATATGGGGGGGGGGGGGTTACAGGAGCTGCGCTCATACTCGTCGGATGTGCGAAATACGTTCTGAGGATAGGGAATGTATGATGGCGCCATATTGGTTGTCACACCCAGCAGAAATGGCTGAATAGAAGCTGGAGACGATGCAAGGACCTCCAGATGTTGCAAAACTACCACTCCCAGCATGCCCGGACAGCCGTTGGCTGTCCGGGCATGCTGGGAGTGGAAGTTTTGCAACAACTGGAGGTCCGCAGTTTAGAGACCACCTATACTAGTGTATAGGGGGACCTCCAGATGTTGCAGAGCTACAACTCCTGAGCATGCTGGGAGTAGTAGTGTTGCAGCATCTGGAGGCCCACAGTTTGGAGACCACCTAGAAAAGCTGAACTACAACTCCAAGAATTGTCTGCCTGGGCATGATGGGAGTTGCAGTTTTGCAACATCTGGAGGTCCACAGTTTGGAGGCGACCTATATTAATGGTCTTCAAATTGTGGACCTCCAGATGTTGCAGAACTACAACTCCCAGAGTTGGCTGTCCGGCATGCTGGGAGCTGTAGTTTTGCAACATATGGAGGGCCACAATTTGGAGACCTCCTATCCCAGTGGAACTACAACTCCCAATGTTGGCTGCCTGGGCATGCTGGGAGTAGTAGTTTTGCAACATCTGGAGGTCCGCAGTTTAGAGACCACCTATACTAGTGTAAAGATGGACCTTCAGATGTTGCAGAGCTACAACTCCTGAGCATGCTGGGAGTAGTAATTTTGCAGCATCTGGAGGCCCACAGTTTGGAGACCACCTAGACAAGTGGAACTACAACTCCCAGTGTTGGCTCTCCGTCATGATGGGAGCTGTAGTTTTGCAACATATGGAGGGCCACAATTTGGAGACCTCTTATCCTACTCGAACAACAACTACCAACGTTGGCTGCCTGGGCATGCTGGGAGTGGTAGTTTTGCAACATCTGGAGGTCCGCAGTTTAGAGAACACCTATACCAGTGGTCTCCAATCTGTGGACCTCCAGATGTCGCAGAACTACAACTCCCAGTGTTGGCTGTCTGGGCATGGTGGGAGTGGTAGTTTTTGCAACATCTGGAGGTCCACAATTTGGAAACCACCTATACTGGTGGAACTACAACTCCCAGCGTTGGCTGTCTGGGCATGCTCAGACTTTTTTGGGGTTTTTTTTGCAACATTTGGAGGGCCAAAATCTGGAGACCACCTATATTAGTGGTCTTCAAACTGTGGACCTCCAGATGTTGCAGAACTACAACTCCCAGAATTGGCTGTCTGGGAATGCTGGGAGTTTTAGTTTTGCAACATCTGGAGGGCCACAATTTGGAGACCACCTATACCGGTGGAACTACAACTCCCAGCGATGGCTGTCTGGGCATGCTCAGAGTTTTAGTTTTGCAACATCTGGAGGGCCACAGTTTGGAGACCACCTATATAAGTGGTCTTCAAACTGTGGACCTCCAGATGTTGCAGAACTATAACTCCCAGAATTGGCTGTCTGGGCATGCTTCGAGTAGTAGTTTTTCAACATCTGGAGGTCCACAGTTTGGAGACCACCTATACCAGTGGAACTACAACTCTCACCGTTGGCTGTCCAGGAATTCTGGGAGTGGTAGTTTTGCAACATCTGGAGGCCGGCAGTTTGGAGACCACCTTTACCGGTGATCTTCAAACTGTGGACCTCCAGATACTGCAGTACTACAACATCCAGCGTTGGATGTCTGGGCATGCTGGGAGTTGTAGTTTTTTGTACCATCTGAAGGGCCATAGTTTAAAGGGTTAGCATGTGACACCACTGGATTAAGGGGTTAGCACGTGTGACATGGTTTAACCCCTCAGGCCCCATGCAGATTAATGCAACAGCCTTCAAAAGGGTCATAGGGGGTCTTTGTGCCTCGTTGCCCCCCTGCAGGGCCAGGATAAGTGCCTGGGATCTTCCTATTAGCTCCCCCCCCCCCCTCAGATCCAGGACAGCCCCATTATCTCTGCATTACAATGGCGTCGACCTTCGCACATTCATCGCCCTCCTCATTACCCCGTCATGTATCCCTGAAGGGGGGTTATCTGCAATGTTCCTGCTGACAACCGTACACCGCGCCGGTATCTGTCTCTGTCACCACATGGGCCGCCGTTCACACTGCAGCAGATGAAGAGCACATGGACTATTATAAATATCTGCTACGTATGGAGGCGCCTGGGGGGGCTTGTAACCTCCCCGGACCCCCAAGAATACTGGGACCGCTGAGTCTTTCACCATCTCTGATAAAGTAAATAAATAATAATCTGAGGCAGACAGAGGGGGGCGAGAAAAACCTTGTCAGAAAAACATGGCGGCCAGAACATCTGCCATACGGAACAAAGCAATATGGCAACATTGTAACAAATGTATCAACATCTAGAATTCCCTAACCTGGGCTGGTGGTGGAACCACAACTCCAATCGTGCCCAAACTTTATAAGATATATACATATATATATATATATATATATATATATATTTATTTTTATTTATTTATATATTTATTTATATATATATATATATATATATATTTATTTATATATATATATATATGTACAAATCGCAACATATCAATATTTAGCAACAATTAATGTTATATAAGCATTAAAACAATAAAACCTTGCTGGCTGTGCCAGACACATGACCGCTAGACCTCGCAAGCTCTTTAGCCAAGGCCTCAACCCAAAAAATAAAAAAATAAATTAAAAAACTAAAACCTCATCTTCGAAAACCAGGTACATAAATAACACGACACCTTTATTACAGCAATTACATAGAAATGCTCATCGCTAGATGAATGTATCCCAGGGCCCCCGGGGCGTCTGCAGTCTGGAGCCCAGGTCGCAACAAGTTAACGTTTCGACGTAATCGCGGCGCGTTATTATTAATCACAGACAGCGTAAGGCGTGATGGGGATGTAGAATGTCCGATTCTGCGCGCATGGCATCGCTGTGTATCATTGGTGGGGTCTGTGAATGGGCACATCTCCAATACCTGTGCTTCTATATGACGCTCCGGGCATGCTGGGAGTTGTAGTTTTGCAACAGCTGGAGGCACCCTGGTTGGGAAACACTGGACAGAATAATCGCCTCCAATACATGTGCTTCTCTAAAAACTAAGTGGGTGTCCCCAGCTGTTGTAAAACTACAACTCCCAGCATGCCCGGACAGCCGTTGGCTGTCCGGCATGCTGGGAGTTGTAGTTTTGCAACAGCTGGAGGCAGCCTTGTTGGGAAACACTGGACAAAGTAATCATCTTCAATACATTTACTTCTATATGAGACTAAGGTAGTGTTTCCCAACCAGGGTGTCTCCAGCTGTTACAAAACTACAACTCCCAGCATGCTCCCCTCCAATTAATGTGAAAATCCTCTACTACTATATGTACGTGATTGTCCCCAAAATTATCATCATGTGACTGATTCTATAAAGACAGTACGGCTAAGTATATGACCCCCTACATACGACCCACAACTTTATGAATGGCCCCCTTTTATATGAATGGCCCCCTCTAATATGAATGGCCCCCTCTAATATGAATGGCCCCCTTTTATATGAATGGCCCCCTCTAATATGAATGGCCCCCTCTAATATGAATGGCTCCCTTTTATATGAATGGCCCCTCTAATATGAATGGCCCCCTCTAATATGAATGGCCCCCTTTTATATGAATGGCCCCTCTAATATGAATGGCCCCTCTAATATGAATGGCCCCTCTAATATGAATGGCCCCCTCTAATATGAATGGCCCCCTCTAATATGAATGGCACCTCTAATATGAATGGCCCCCTCTAATATGAATGGCCCCCTCTAATATGAATGACCCCTCTAATATGAATGGCCCCCTCTAATATGAATGACCCCTCTAATATGAATGACCCCTCTAATATGAATGGCCCCTCTAATATGAATGACCCCCTCTAATATGAATGCCCCCCTAATATGAATGGCCCCCATTAATATGAACGACCCGCTCTAATATGAATGGCCCCTACTAATATGAATGGCCCCCTCTAATATGACTGGCCCCTTTAATATGAATGACCCCCTCTAATATGAATGGCCCCTTTAATATGAATGGCCCCCATTAATATGAATGACCCGCTCTAATATGAATGGCCCCCACTAATATGAATGGCACCTCTAATATGAATGACCCCCTCTAATATGAATGACCCCCTCTAATATGAATGGCCCCTCTAATATGAATGGCCCCTCTAATATGAATGACCCCTCTAATATGAATGACCCCTCTAATATGAATGAACCCCTCTAATATGAATGAACCCCTCTAATATGAATGAACCCCTCTAATATGAATGGCCCCCTTTTATATGAATGGCCCCTCTAATATGAATGACCCCTCTAATATGAATGGCCCCTCTAATATGAATGGCCCCTCTAATATGAATGACCCCTCTAATATGAATGGCCCCTCTAATATGAATGACCCCCTCTAATATGAATGGCCCCTCTAATATGAATGGCCCCTCTAATATGAATGACCCCTCTAATATGAATGACCCCTCTAATATGAATGAACCCCTCTAATATGAATGAACCCCTCTAATATGAATGAACCCCTCTAATATGAATGGCCCCCTTTTATATGAATGGCCCCTCTAATATGAATGACCCCTCTAATATGAATGGCCCCTCTAATATGAATGGCCCCTCTAATATGAATGACCCCTCTAATATGAATGGCCCCTCTAATATGAATGGCCCCCTCTAATATGAATGCCCCCCTCTAATATGAATGCCCCCCTCTAATATGAATGGCCCCCTCTAATATGAATGGCCCCCTCTAATATGAATGCCCCCCTCTAATATGAATGGCCCCAACTCTATGGCAGTGTAATTCTAAATATGAACCCCTATGTCTTATTGTATGACTGACCACTCACCTTCTAGAAATATTTTATATGTAAGTGACCCCCTATGTCTCATCATGTGACTGCTTCGTGTGAGAGGCCCCCTATATCGCCAATCATGTCTGACCCCTTTACTATAAGTTTATATGAACATGACCCCTTCATGTCCAGTCATCACGGACTCTTTACTATAGAGTTATATGTGATTGGCCCCCACATGACTGATCATTATACTATAGGTTCCTAAATTAATGGCCCCCACATGACTGATCATTCTACTATAGGTTCCTAAATTAATGGCCCCCACATGACTGATTATTCTACTATAGGTTCCTAAATGAATGACCCTCACATGACTGATCATTTTACTATAGGTTCCTAAATTAATGGCCCCCACATGACTGATCATTATACTATAGGTTCCTAAATTAATGGCCCCCACATGACTGATCATTATACTATAGGTTCCTAAATGAATGACCCTCACATGACTGATCATTATACTATAGGTTCCTAAATTAATGGCCCCCACATGACTGATCATTCTCCTATAGGTTCCTAAATTAATGGCCCCCACATGACTGATCATTATACTATAGGTTCCTAAATTAATGGCCCCCACATGACTGATCATTATACTATAGGTTCCTAAATTAATGGCCCCCACATGACTGATCATTATACTATAGGTTCCTAAATTAATGGCCCCCACATGACTGATCATTATACTATAGGTTCCTAAATTAATGGCCCCCACATGACTGATCATTATACTATAGGTTCCTAAATTAATGGCCCCCACATGACTGATCATTATACTATAGGTTCCTAAATTAATGGCCCCCACATGACTGATCATTATACTATAGGTTCCTAAATTAATGGCCCCCACATGACTGATCATTCTACTATAGGTTCCTAAATTAATGGCCCCCACATGACTGATTATTCTACTATAGGTTCCTAAATGAATGACCCTCACATGACTGATCATTTTACTATAGGTTCCTAAATTAATGGCCCCCACATGACTGATCATTATACTATAGGTTCCTAAATTAATGGCCCCCACATGACTGATCATTATACTATAGGTTCCTAAATGAATGACCCTCACATGACTGATCATTATACTATAGGTTCCTAAATTAATGGCCCCCACATGACTGATCATTCTCCTATAGGTTCCTAAATTAATGGCCCCCACATGACTGATCATTATACTATAGGTTCCTAAATTAATGGCCCCCACATGACTGATCATTATACTATAGGTTCCTAAATTAATGGCCCCCACATGACTGATCATTATACTATAGGTTCCTAAATTAATGGCCCCCACATGACTGATCATTATACTATAGGTTCCTAAATTAATGGCCCCCACATGACTGATCATTATACTATAGGTTCCTAAATGAATGGCCCCCACAAGACTGATCATTATACTATAGGTTCCTAAATTAATGGCCCCCACATGACTAATCATTATACTATAGGTTCCTAAATTAATGGCCCCCACATGACTGATCATTCTACTATAGGTTCCTAAATTAATGGCCCCCACATGACTAATCATTATACTATAGGTTCCTAAATGAATGGCCCCCACATGACTGATCATTCTACTATAGGTTCCTAAATTAATGGCCCCCACATGACTAATCATTATACTATAGGTTCCTAAATTAATGGCCCCCACATGACTAATCATTATACTATAGGTTCCTAAATTAATGGCCCCCACATGACTAATCATTATACTATAGGTTCCTAAATTAATGGCCCCCACATGACTGATCATTATACTATAGGTTCCTAAATTAATGGCCCCCACATGACTAATCATTATACTATAGGTTCCTAAATTAATGGCCCCCACATGACTAATCATTATACTATAGGTTCCTAAATTAATGGCCCCCACATGACTAATCATTATACTATAGGTTCCTAAATTAATGGCCCCCACATGACTGATCATTATACTATAGGTTCCTAAATGAATGGCCCCCACATGACTGATCATTATACTATAGGTTCCTAAATTAATGGCCCCCACATGACTAATCATTATACTATAGGTTCCTAAATTAATGGCCCCCACATGACTGATCATTCTACTATAGGTTCCTAAATTAATGGCCCCCACATGACTAATCATTATACTATAGGTTCCTAAATGAATGGCCCCCACATGACTGATCATTCTACTATAGGTTCCTAAATGAATGGCCCCCACATGACTAATCATTATACTATAGGTTCCTAAATGAATGGCCCCCACATGACTGATCATTATACTATAGGTTCCTAAATTAATGGCCCCCACATGACTAATCATTATACTATAGGTTCCTAAATTAATGGCCCCCACATGACTGATCATTATACTATAGGTTCCTAAATTAATGGCCCCCACATGACTGATCATTATACTATAGGTTCCTAAATTAATGGCCCCCACATGACTAATCATTATACTATAGGTTCCTAAATTAATGGCCCCCACATGACTAATCATTATACTATAGGTTCCTAAATTAATGGCCCCCACATGACTGATCATTATACTATAGGTTCCTAAATTAATGGCCCCCACATGACTAATCATTATACTATAGGTTCCTAAATTAATGGCCCCCACATGACTAATCATTATACTATAGGTTCCTAAATTAATGGCCCCCACATGACTAATCATTATACTATAGGTTCCTAAATTAATGGTCCCCACATGACTGACCCCTATACTATAGGGTTATAAGTAAATGACCCCCTCACATGCCCAATCGTCACTGACCCAACAGTTTCCTTCCATGTTAGTGACCCTGCACCCCCCACCCCCTCCCCATCCATGATCAGATGACTGATCCGTTTACAACAGGGTTATACAGAGAATGACCCCCACATGACTGACCCCTTTTGCCATAAATGTTTGCGTGCAGACAATGGGGGGTGCAGATATCTGAGAGCACACATTATAAGTGCAAATATATAGGTGCAGACATTATTGCAGATATTTGGGTACATACATTATTAGGGCAGATATTTGGGTACACACATTATTATTGCAGATATTTGGGTACACACTTTATTATGGCAGATATTTGGGTACACACATTATTAGGGCAGATATTTGGGTACACACATTATTAGGGCAGATATTTGGGTACACACATTATTAGGGCAGATATTTGGGTACACACATTATTAGGGCAGATATTTGGGTACACACATTATTAGGGCAGATATTTGGGTACACACATTATTAGGGCAGATATTTGGGTACACACTTTATTATTGCAGATATTTGGGTACACACTTTATTATGGCAGATATTTGGGTACACACATTATTAGGGCAGATATTTGGGTACACACTTTATTATTGCAGATATTTGGGTACACACTTTATTATGGCAGATATTTGGGTACACACATTATTAGGGCAGATATTTGGGTACACACATTATTAGGGCAGATATTTGGGTACACACATTATTAGGGCAGATATTTGGGTACACACATTATTAGGGCAGATATTTGGGTACATACATTATTAGGGCAGATATTTGGGTACACACATTATTAGGGCAGATATTTGGGTACATATATTATTAGGGAAGATATTTGGGTACACACTTTATTATGGCAGATATTTGGGTACATACATTATTATGGCAGATTTTTGGGCACATCCATTAGTATTGCACATATTCAGGGCACACATTATTATGGTAGTTTTTGGGTACACACATTATCATAGCAGATATTTGGGTACATCCATTATTACTGCACATATTCGGGTACACATTATTATGGCAGATTTTTGGGCACATCCATTATTACATATTCGGGGCACATACATTATTATGGCAGATTTTTGGGTACACCCATTAGTATGGCACATATTCGGGCACACATTATTAGGGCAGATATTTGGGCACACATTATTATGGCAGATTTTTGGGTACACCCATTAGTCTGGCACATATTTGGGCACACATTATTATGGTAGATTTTTGGGCACATCCATTATTACTGCACATATTTGGGCACACATTATTAGGGCAGATATTTGGGTACAGCCATTAGTCTGGCACATATTCGGGCACACATTATTAGGGCAGATTTTTGGGCACATCCATTAGTCTGGCACATATTCGGGCACACATTATTATGGCAGATATTTGGGTACACCCATTAGTCTGGCACATATTCGGGCACACATTATTAGGGCACATATTTGGGTACACCCATTAGTCTGGCACATATTCGGGCACACATTATTAGGGCAGATATTTGGGTACACCCATTAGTCTGGCACATATTCGGGCACACATTATTAGGGCACATATTTGGGTACACCCATTATTACTGCACATATTCGGGCACACATTATTAGGGCAGATATTTGGGTACACACATTATTATGGCAGATTTTTGGGTACACCCATTAGTATTGCACATATTCGGGCACACATTATTAGGGCAGATTTTTGGGTACACCCATTAGTCTGGCACATATTCGGGCACACATTATTAGGGCAGATTTTTGGGTACACCCATTAGTCTGGCACATATTCGGGCACACATTATTAGGGCAGATATTTGGGTACACCCATTAGTCTGGCACATATTCGGGCACACATTATTAGGGCAGATATTTGGGTACACCCATTAGTCTGGCACATATTCGGGCACAGCTCTTACCTTGGCTCCGGTGTCTCCCGATGTCCAGCAGAACAATGAGCAGCAGCCCGGGGGACCAGGCGCATCCCCGCCGGCCCCGGTACATCCCTGGGATGGTGCAGACAGTCCTCGGCAGAGCCTGGCTCCGGGTCCCTGTGGCCCCTGCTCGGGTGTGGGCAGCTGGCGGAGCTCCGGGGGCTGCTGCCCTCCTGTGTGCGGGTGAGTGTCTCTGCTCTGCGGCCGCTGCTCTCTCCTCTGCCTCCTGTAACTTTCTCAGCCCCTTCACTTGTCACTTTCCAAACTGTGCGCAGAGCGGAGGGGAGCAGTGCCGGCAGCGCCACCTGGAGGCCGACCCCCCGCACTGCAGTGTAAACAGTGATGAGTCCAGTTATGTAAATATCCAGTGTAACAATGATGTGAAGTGGAGACTGTAACACGTGACAAATAGTAACAGATCATTGTGATGGGATTGTGGAGCCCTGGACAGTGTCTTTGAATATAACATTACCATAAGACAATGTTTCCCAACAAGGGGGCCTCCAGCTGATGCAAAACTACAACTCCCAGCATGCCCAGACAGCCCTGGTTGGGAGATGTATACCTACTATATATCCTGATCCCATAGAGATAGCAGCAGCAGTATAGAGATAGAGCTGAAGGGGAGGTGTATAACTACTATATATCCTGATCCCATAGAGATAGCAGCAGTATACAGATAGAGCTGGAGGGGAGGTGTATAACTACTATATATCCTGATCCCATAGAGATAGCAGCAGCAGTATACAGATAGAGCTGGAGGGGAGGTGTATAACTACTATATATCCTAATCCCATAGAGATAGCAGCAGTATACAGATAGAGCTGGAGTGGAGGTGTATAGCTACTATATCCTGATCCCATAGAGATAGCAACAGTATACAGATAGAGCTGGAGGGGAGATTTATAACTACTATATATCCTGATCTCATAGATATATCAGCAGCAGTATACAGATAGAGCTGGAAGGGAGGAGTATAACTACTATATATCCTGATCCCATAGAGATAGCAGCAGTATACAGATAGAGCTGGAGGGGAGGTATATAACTACTATATATCCTGATCTCATAGATATATCAGCAGCAGTATACAGATACAGCTGGAGGGGAGGTGTATAACTACTATATATCCTGATCCCATAGAGATAGCAGCAGTACACAGATAGAGTTGAAGGGGAGGTGTATTCCTACTATATATCCTGATCCCATAGATATATCAGCAGCAGTATACAGATAGAGCTGAAGGGGAGGTGTATAACTAATATATATCCTGATCGCATAGATATATCAGCAGCAGTATACAGATAGAGCTGGAGGGGAGGTGTATAACTACTATATATCCTGATCCCATAGAGATAGCAGCAGCAGTATACAGATTGAGCTGGAGGGGAGGTATATAACTACTATATATCCTGATACCATAGATAAAGCAGCAGTATACAGAAAGAGCTGGAGGGGAGGTGTATAACTGCTATATATCTTGATCCCATAGAGATAGCAGCTGTATACAGATAGAGCTGGAGGGGAGGTGTATAACTACTGTACATCCTGATCCTATAGAGACAGCAGCAGTATACAGATAGAGCTGGAGGGGAGGTGTATAACTACTATACATCCTGATCCCATAGAGATGGCAGCAGCAGTATACAGATAGAGCTGAAGGGGAAGTGATTGATTTTCTGTGGGTCAGGTTGGTGATCACATGACCCAGTTACAATAATGGAACGCATGAATACATCTGTGCTGGAATGAAACAGATGACACTGTAGCTAGTGATCGTGAAGGTGCGTGATATGAGCAAAAGTAACGCGCCTAGAGTGCTCCTTTAATAGCTAAAGCAACATGGCAGAATGGACAATCACTCTGGGCCCAGTATTCATAGGAGCAACTGAAACCGTGCAGGTTTATTTAGCTTTGTGTGGTGGTATTATTTATTTATTACTACACATAAATTATAGTATTAAATATAAACTATAGGACAGCATTGAGTGCATTTTTAAGAGAATACTATTAAGATAGAAAATATTTTATTTGGCACTATATGGTGGTATGATGATATTATGTGGGCTGTATATGGCAGGATTATCTTGGCACTGTATGGTGATATGATGATATAATCTGGGCTGTATATGGCAGGATTATCTTGGCACTATATGGTGGTATGATGATATTATGTGGGCTGTATATGGCAGGATTATTTTGGCACTGTATGGTGATATGATGATATAATCTGGGCTGTATATGGCAGGATTATCTTGGCACTATATGGTGGTATGATGATATTATGTGGGCTGTATATGGCAGGATTATCTTGGCACTGTATGGTGGTATCATGATATTATGTGGGCTGTATATGGCAGGATTATCTTGGCACTGTATGGTGGTATGATGATATTATGTGGGCTGTATATGGCAGGATTATCTTGGCACTATATGGTGGTATGATGATATTATGTGGGCTGTATATGGCAGGATTATCTTGGCACTGTATGGTGGTATCATGATATTATGTGGGCTGTATATGGCAGGATTATCTTGGCACTATATGGTGGTATGATGATATTATGTGGGCTGTATATGGCAGGATTATCTTGGCACTGTATGGTGATATGATGATATTATGTGGGCTGTATATAGCAGGATTATCTTGGCACTGTATGGTGGTATCATGATATTATGTGGGCTGTATATGGCAGGGTTATCTTGGCACTATATGATGGTATAATGATATTATGTGGGCTGTATATGGCAGGATGAGCTTGGCACTATATGGGGGTATGATGATATTATGTGGGCTGTATATGACAGGATTACCTTTGCACTATATGGTGGTATGATGATATTATGTGGGCTGTATATGGCAGGATTATCTTGGCACTGTATGGTGGTATGATGATATTATGTGAGCTGTATATGGCAGGATTACCTTGGCACTATATGGTGGTATGATGATATTATGTGGGCTGTATATGGCAGGATTATCTTGGCACTGTATGGTGGTATGATGATATTATGTGGGCTGTATATGGCAGGATTACCTTGGCACTATATGGTGGTATGATGATATTATGTGGGCTGTATATGGCAGGATTATCTTGGCACTGTATGGTGGTATCATGATATTATGTGGGCTGTATATGGCAGGATTATCTTGGCACTGTATGGTGGTATCATGATGTGTGGGCTGTATATGGCAGGATTATCTTGGCACTGGATGGTGGTATGATGATATTATGTGGGCTGTATATGGCAGGATTATCTTGGCACTATATGATGGTATAATGATATTATGTGGGCTGTATATGGCAGGATGAGCTTGGCACTATATGGGGGTATGATGATATTATGTGGGCTGTATATGACAGGATTACCTTTGCACTATATGGTGGTATGATGATATTATGTGGGCTGTATATGGCAGGATTATCTTGGCACTGTATGGTGGTATGATGATATTATGTGAGCTGTATATGGCAGGATTACCTTGGCACTATATGGTGGTATGATGATATTATGTGGGCTGTATATGGCAGGATTATCTTGGCACTGTATGGTGGTATGATGATATTATGTGGGCTGTATATGGCAGGATTACCTTGGCACTATATGGTGGTATGATGATATTATGTGGGCTGTATATGGCAGGATTATCTTGGCACTGTATGGTGGTATCATGATATTATGTGGGCTGTATATGGCAGGATTATCTTGGCACTGTATGGTGGTATCATGATATGTGGGCTGTATATGGCAGGATTATCTTGGCACTGGATGGTGGTATGATGATATTATGTGGGCAGTATATGACAGGATTACCTTGGCACTATATGGCAGTATAATGACATTATGTGGGCTGTATATTACAGGATTACCTTGGCACTGTATGGTGGTATGATGATATCATGTGGGCTGTATATGGCAGGATTACCTTGGCACTATATGGTGGTATAATGATATATGGCAGGATTATCTTGGCACTGTATGGTGGTATGATGAAATTTTGGTCCTAATTTCAGGTTGTTGTTTTTTCTATGGGGCCATGTTCACACACAGTATGTTCTTGTTATGGTCCATTCTTTATCCTGTAAATCCTGTTATCACAGTCACCAGGTGACACCGGCCCCAAATCTTTACATCACATTGTGAGGTGACAGCGGATCAGAGATCGTATATACACAGATGGTTTACTGATCCCTGTGACCTCCCAGACATAGAGTCACTGTATATATATGTATAGTCACTGTATATATAGACACTGTACATATACTTAATATATATGTATAGTCACTGTATATGTAGTCACTGTACATATACTGTATATATATATATATTGTCACTGTATATATAGTCACTGTACATATACTGTATATATATAGTCACTGTATATATACTCTCTGTACATATATAGTATATATAGTCACTGTATATATAGTCACTGTATATATAGTCACAATATATATAGTCACTGAACATATACTATATATATAGTCACTGTACATATACTGTATATATAGTCACTGTACATATACTGTATATATAGTCACTGCACATATACTATATATATAGTCACTGTACATATACTGTATATATAGTCAGTGTATATATAGTCACAACATATAGTCACTGTATATATAGTCACTGTACATATACTGTATATATAGTCACTGTATATATACTGTATATCTAGTCACAGTATATATAATCACTATTTATATAGTCACTGTACATATACTGTATATATATAGTCACTGTATATATATATATAGTCACTGTACATATACTGTATATATATAGTCACAGTACATATAATCACTGTGTATATAGTCACTGTACATATACTTTATATATATTCACTGTACATATACTGTGTGTGTGTATATATATATATATATAAATATATATATAGTCACTGTACATATACTGTATATATATAGTCACTGTATATATATTCACAGTATATATAATCACTGTACATATAGTCACTGTACATATACTGTATATATATATATATAGTCACTGTATATATATATATAGTCACTGTACATATACTGTATATATATATATATATATATATAGTCACTGTATATATATATAGTCACTGTACATATACTGTATATATATATAGTCACAGTACATATAATCACTGTGTATATAGTCACTGTACATATACTATATATATATAGTCACTGTATATATATTCACAGTACATATAGTCACTGTACATATACTGTATATATATATATATATAGTCACTGTATATATACTGTATATATAGAGTCACTGTACATATACTGTATATATATATATATTCACTGTATATATTCTGTGTATATATATATATATATATATATATATATATATATATATAGTAACTGTACATATACTGTGTATATATATATATGGGGGAAGAGTTATCAAAACCGTTGCAAAGGAAAAGTTGCCCAGTTGCCCATAGCAACTAATCAGATCACTTCTTTCATTTTGCAGAGACCTTGTTAAAAATGAAAGCAGCGATCTGATTGGTTGCTATGGGCAACTGGGCCACTTTTCCTCTGCACAGGTTTTGATAAATCTCCCCCATACTGTATATATATATAGTCACTGTACATATACTGTATATATATATATATATATATATATATATATATATATATATATATGTATGTAGTCGCTGTACATATAGGGGAAGAGTTATCAAAACCTGTGCAAAGGAAAAATTGCCCATTTGCCCATAGCAACCAATCAGATTGCTTCTTTCATTTTGCAGAGGCCTTGTTAAAAATGAAAGCAGCGATCTGATTGGTTGCTATGGGCAACTGGGCCACTTTTCCTCTGCACAGGTTTTGATAAATCTGCCCCATACTGTATATATAGAGTCACTGTATATATAGTCACTGTACATATACTGTATATATATAGTCACTGTACATATACTGTATATATATATATATATATATATATATATATATATATAGTTACTGTATATTTAGTCACAATATATATAGTCACTGTATATATAGTCACTGTACATATAATGTATATAGTCACTGTATATATATTCACAGTATACATAATCACTGTATACATAGTCAAAATACATATACTGTATATATAGTCACTGTGCATATACTGTGTGTATATATAGTCACAATATATAATCACTGTATATATAGTCACTGTACATACACTGTTTATATGGTCACTATATATATATATATATATATATATAATCACTGTATATATGCTCACTGTACATATGCTGTATATATATATATATAGTCACTGTACATATACTGTATATATATATATATATATATATATATATATACACACACACACACACACACATACACTGTATATTTAGTCACAATATATATAGTCACTGTACAAATACTGTATATATAGTCACTCTTTATAGTCACAATATATATATAATAACTGTATATTGTCACTGTACATATACTGTATATATATATATATATATAGTCACTGTATATATAGTCACTGTAAATATACTGTATATATATAGTCACTGTACAAATACTGTATATATATAGTCACTCTATATATAGTCACAATATGTATAATCACTGTATATATAGTCACTGTACATATACTGTACATATATAGTCACTGCATATTTAGTCACAAAATAAAGTCACTGTATATATAGTCACTGTACAAATACTGTATATATATATATAGTCACTGTATTCATGGTCATTGTACATATACTGTATAGATATATATAGTCACTGTACATATACTGTATATATATTCACAGTATATATATTCACTGTATATATAGTCACTGTACATATACTGTATATACAGTACAGACCAAAAGTTTGGACACCTTCTCATTCAGAGTTTTCTTTATTTTCATGACTATGAAAATTGTAGATTCACAATGAAGGCATCAAAACTATGAATTAACACATGTGGGATTATATACATAACAAAAAAGTGTGAAACAACTGAAAATATGTCATATTCTAGGTTCTTAAAAGTAGCCACCTTTTGGTTTGATTACTGCTTTGCAAACTCTTGGCATTCTCTTGTTGAGATTCAAGAGGTAGTCACCTGAAATGGTTTTCACTTCACAGGTGTGCTGGTGTGGAGGAGGTGGTGTGCTGGTGTGGAGGAGGAGGTGTGCTGGTGTGGAGGAGGAGGTGTGATGGTGTGGGGGAGGAGGTGTGCTGGTGTGGAGGAGGAGGTGTGCTGGTGTGGAGGAGGAGGTGTGCTGGTGTGGAGGAGGAGGTGTGCTGGTGTGGAGGAGGAGGTGTGCTGGTGTGGGGGAGGAGGTGTGCTGGTGTGGAGGAGGAGGTGTGCTGGTGTGGGGGAGGAGGTGTGCTGGTGTGGAGGAGGAGGTGTGCTGGTGTGGAGGAGGAGGTGTGCTGGTGTGGAGGAGGAGGTGTGCTGGTGTGGAGGAGGAGGTGTGCTGGTGTGGAGGAGGAGGTGTGCTGGTGTGGGGGAGGAGGTGTGCTGGTGTGGAGGAGGAGGTGTGCTGGTGTGGGGGAGGAGGTGTGCTGGTGTGGAGGAGGAGGTGTGCTGGTGTGGAGGAGGAGGTGTGCTGGTGTGGAGGAGGAGGTGTGCTGGTGTGGAGGAGGAGGTGTGATGGTGTGGGAGGCTTTGCTGGTGACACTGTTGGGGATTTATTCAAAATTGAAGGCATACTGAACCAGCATGGCTACCACAGCATCTTGCGGCGGCTGCTATTCCATCCGGTTTGCGTTTAGTTGGACCATCATTTATTTTTCAACAGGACAATGACCACAAACACCCATCCAGGCTGTGTAAGGACTATGTGACCAAGAAGGGAAGTGATGGGGTGCTGCGCCAGATGACCTGGCCTCAATAGTCACCGGACCTGAACCCAATCGAGATGGTTTGGGGTGAGCTGGACTGCAGAGTGAAGGCAAAAAGGGCCAACAAGTGCTAAGCATCTCTGGGAACTCCTTCAAGACTGTTGGAAGACCATTTCAGGTGACTACCTCTTCAAGCTCATCAAGAGAATGAGTGCAAAGCAGTAATCAAAGCAAAAGGTGGCTAGAACCTAGAATATGACATATTTTTACACTTTTTTGTTATGTATATAATCCCACATGTGTTAATTCATAGTTTTGATGCCTTCAGTGTGAATCTACAATATTCATAGTCATGAAAATAAAGCAAACTCTGAATGAGAAGGTGTCCAAACTTTTGGTCTGTACTGTGTATATATATATATATATATATATATATATATATATAAGTCACTGTACATATACTGTATATATATATATATATATATATATATATATATATAGTCACTGTAAATATACTGTGTATATATATATTCACAGTATATATAATCACTGTATATATGGTCACTGTACATGTACTGTATATACATAGTCACTGTATATATGATCACTGTACATATACTGTATATATATGGGCACTGTATAAGCCTGAAGATGGTGGTGTGAGACTACCAAAACGTAGCATTTTTGTATTTCTTGCTAAGGGTGGAATAAAATCACTTTTCGCACTGTAGACACTTTTTTGTGTGCTGCGGTTTTTCTACTCTATTGCAGTTGAAGTCCCTAACCAAGCCTCCTATGACTGCGTGCACCTACTTATTTTTATTTGCTATCTGGCGGATGTGCTGCTTCTTTGGACTTTTAAATAAATAGATAGATAGATTGAAAATGGCGGCATGAGGCTGCTGAAACGTAGCTGTACTTTGTACTTTGTGATGGAATAAACACATCCAGTTTTTTGCACTTTACCTTTGTGTGCTGTAGGACATCCAAGGCACCTTATATACACCTGATAGAGGTGGGTGGGATGCAAGAGCCAACCTCCATGTTGAGTGGCTACCTCCATGTTGGCTCCTGCACCCCACACCCCTCTTAGGTGTATATAAGGTGCCTAGGATGTTTCATATCCTGCAATGCCTGCTGAGCTGTTCACACAGAGGCATATTCATAGTGTAGGGTCCATCCCAAAATGAGGTCACCTTACCGTGGTGGGACGGTCCAAGCTATTTGGCCGCCAAATTTGCAAGCTAAGTACCTCACTGTTTCATAATTTGATATTTTCATTTGTTGCACTACAGCTGTATAGCTTTTCATGTTTTATCTATATACTCATGTTTCATCTATATACTCATGTTTTATCTATATCTTTGTGCTAGCAGTGTGTTGCTGTATTCTCCTGTTGCTAGATAGATAGATAAATAGATAGATAGATATGAGATAGATATGAGATAGATAGATATGAGATAGATAGATAGATATGAGATAGATAGATATGAGATAGATAGATAGATATGAGATAGATAGTTAGATATGAGATAGATAGATATGAGATGAGATAGATAGATATGAGATAGATAGCTAGAGATAGATATATATTAGATTGATAGATAGATAGATAGATATGAGAGATAGATATGAGATAGATAGATAGATAGATATGAGATAGATAGAGATAGATATGAGATAGATATGAGATAGAAAGATAGATAGACATGAGATGGATAGATAGATATGAGATAGATAGATATGAGATAGATAGATATGAGATACATAGATATGAGATACATAGATAGATAGATAGAGATAGATAGATATGAGATAGACAGATTGATATGAGATAGATAGATATGAGATAGATAGATAGATATGAGGTGGATAGATAGATATGAGATAGATAGATAGATATGTGATAGATAGATAGATATGAGATAGAGAGATAGATAGGTATGAGATAGATAGATATGAGATAGAAAGATAGATATGTGATAGAAAGATATGAGATAGATATCTCATATGTCCGGAATCGCCGCAGATTGCCGACATGGGGGGGGGGGCTTATTATCAGGACCCCCCTTGGCTTGCTGAATGATTTTAGCAGGCATCCCACTCCAGTCCTCGCGCGGTGATTACCGAAATTCCCACTGGCATACAGGTAACCCCTGGGTCCTTAAGTGGTTAAAGAATTTAAAGAAATTATAGTGGAAAATAAGTATTTTTTCACCTACAAACAAGTAAGATTTCTGGCTCTCGCAGACCTGTAACTTAAGAGTCTCCTCTGTCCTCCACTCATTACCTGTATTAATGGCTCCTGTTTGAACTTGTTATCAGTATAAAAGACACCTGTCCACAACCTCAAACAGTCACACTGTAAACTCCACTATGGCCAAGACCAAAGAGCTGTCGAAGGACACCAGAAACAAAATTGTAGACCTGCACCAAGCTGGGAAGACTGAATCTGCAATAAGCAAGCAGCTTGGTGTGAAGAAATCAACTCTGGGGGGCAATTATTAGAAAATGGAAGACATACAAGACCACTGAGATCTCACCCTGTGGTGTCAAAATGATCACAAGAACAGTGAGCAAAAATCCCAGAACCACATGGGGGACCTAGTGAATGACCTGCAGAGAGCTGGGACCAAAGTAACAAAGGCTATCATCAGTAACACACTACACCGCCAGGGACTCAAATCATTCAGTGCCAGACGTGTCCCCCCTGCTTAAGCCAGTACATGTCAGGGCCCGTCTGCAGTTTTCTAGAGAGAATTTGGATGATCCTGAAGAGGATTGTGAGAATGTCATATGTTCAGATGAAACCAAAGTAGAACGTTTTGGTAAAAACTCAATTCGTCGTGTTTGGAGGAGAAAGAATGCTGAGTTGGATCCAAAGAACACCATACCTACTGTGAAGCATGGGGGTGGAAACATCATGCTTTGGGGCTGTTTTTCTGCTAGGGGACCAGGACGACTAATCCGTGTAAAGGAAAGAATGAATGGGGCCATGTATTGTGAGATTTTGAGTGAAAACCTCCTTCCATCAGCAAGGGCATTGAAGATGAAACGTGGCTGGGTCTTTCAGCATGACAATGATCCCAAACACACGAAGGAGTGGCTTCATAAGAAGCATTTCAAGGTCCTGGAGTGGCCTAGCCAGTCTCCAGATCTCAACCCCGTAGAAAACCTTTGGAGGGAGTTGAAAGTCCGTGTTGCCCAGCAACTGCCCCAAAACATCACTGCTCTAGAGGAGATCTGCATGGAGGAATGTGCCAAAATACCAGCAACAGTGTGTGAGAACCTTGTGAAGACAGAAAACGTTTGACCTCTGTCATTGCCAACAAAGGGAATATAACAAAGTATTGAGATGAACTTTTCTTATTGACCAAATACTTATTTTCCACCATAATTTGCAAATAGATTTAATGGATGTTTTTTCTCATTCTGTCTCTCATAGTTGAGGTTATAACCTATGATGACAATTACAGCCTCTCATCTTTATAAGTGGGAGAACTTGCACAATTGGTGGCTGACTAAATACTTTTTTGCCCCACTGTAGATATGAGATAGATAGATAGATAGATATGAGACGGATAGATATGAGATAGATATGAGATAGATAGATATGATATAGATAGATATGAGATAGATATGAGATAGATAGATATGAGATAGATATGAGATAGATATGAGAAACATAGATATGATATAGATAGATAGATATGAGATAGATATGAGATAGATATGAGATAGATAGATAGATATGATATAGATAGATAGATATGAGATAGATAGATATGAGATAGATATGAGATAGATATGAGATAGATATGAGATAGGTAGATATGATAGATAGATAGATATGAGATAGATAGATAGATATGATATAGATAGATATGAGATAGATAGATATTAGATAGATATGAGATAGATAGATATGCGATAGATATGAGATAGATATATGAGATAGATATGAGATAGATAGATATGAGATCGATGGATAGATATGAGATAGATAGATATGAGATAGATAGATAGATATGATAGATAGATATGAGATAGATAGATAGATATGAGATAAATGGATATGAGATAGATAGATATGAGATAGAGATAGATAGATAGTCTTGTTAGTTACAGTCTATAGCTGTATGAATCTGTAGCAGTGTGTGCAGTATGTAGTGTGTGCAGTGTGTGGTGTATGCGCTGTATGTAGTACGTATGCAGTATGCTGTTTGTGCAGTGTGCGGTGTGTGGCGTATGCAGTATGCCGTGTGTGGTCTATGTGGTGTGTGGTGTATGCGGTGTGTGCGGTGTATGCGGTGTGTGCGGTGTGTGGTGTATGCGGTGTCTGCGGTGTGTGGTGTATGCGGTGTGTGGTGTATGCGGTGTGTGGTGTATGCGGTGTGTGGCGTATGCAGTATGCGTTGTGTGGTGTATGCGGTGTGTGGTGTATGCGGTGTGTGGTGTATGCGGTGTCTGCGGTGTGTGGTGTATGCGGTGTGTGGTGTATGCGGTGTCTGCGGTGTGTGGTGTATGCGGTGTGTTGTGTATGCGGTGTCTGCGGTGTGTGGTGTATGCGGTGTGTTGTGTATGCGGTGTCTGCGGTGTGTGGTGTATGCGGTGTGTGGTGTCTGCGGTGTCTGCGGTGTGTGGTGTATGCGATGTGTGGTGTATGTAGTTTGTGCAGTGTGTGGTGTGTGTAATGTGAGCAGTATGTAGAGTGTGCAGTGTGCAGTGTATGCAGTATGCCGTGTGTGCAGTGTGCAGTGTGCGGTGTATGCAGTATGCCGTGTGTGCAGTGTGCGGTGTGTGGTGTGTGCAGTAAGTAGAGTGTGCAGTGCGTGGTGTATGCAGTATGCCGTGTGTGCCGTATGCAGTGTGTGGTGTATGCAGTATGCCGTGTGTGCAGTGTGCGGTGTGTGGTATATACAGTAAGTAGAGTGTGCAGTGTGTGGTGTATGCAGTATGTAAAGTGTGCAGTGTGTGCCATATGCAGTGTTTGCAGTATGTGGTGTTTGCAGTATCTAGTGTGTGTGGTGTATGCAGTATGTAGTGTGTGCAGTGTGTGGTGTATGCGGTATGTAGTGTGTGTGCAGTGTGTGGTGTATGCAGTATGCCGTGTTTGCTGTGTGCAGTATGCCGTGTGTGCGGTGTATGCAGTATGTAGAGTGTGCTGTGTATGCGGTGTGTGCAGTGTGCGGTGTATGCCGTATGCGGTGTGTGCAGTGTGCGGTGTGTGGTGTATGCAGTATGTAGAGTGTGCGGTGTGTGGTGTATGCAGTGTGCAGTGTGTGCAGTGTGCGGAGTGTGCAGTGTGTGGTGTATGCAGTGTGCAGTATGCCGTGTGTGCAGTATGCCGTGTGTGCAGTGTGCGGTGTGTGCACTGTGCGGTGTGTGGTGTATGCAGTGTGCAGTGTGTGCAGTGTGCGGTGTATGCAGTGTGTGGTGTATGCAGTATGCCGTGTGTGCAGTGTATGCAGTATGTAGAGTGTGCGGTGTGTGGTGTATGCAGTGTGCAGTGTGTGCAGTGTGCGGAGTGTGCAGTGTGTGGTGTATGCAGTGTGCAGTGTGTGCAGTATGCCGTGTGTGCAGTATGCCGTGTGTGCAGTGTGCGGTGTGTGCACTGTGCGGTGTGTGGTGTGTGCAGTGTGTGCAGTGTGCGGTGTATGCAGTGTGTGGTGTATGCAGTATGCCGTGTGTGCAGTGTATGCAGTATGTACAGTGTGCGGTGTGTGGTGTATGCAGTATGTACAGTGTGCGGTGTGTGGTGTATGCAGTATGCCGTGTGTGCAGTGTGTGGTGTATGCAGTATGCCGTGTGCGGTGTGTGGTGTATGCAGTATGCCGTGTGCGGTGTGTGGTGTATGCAGTATGCCGTGTTTGCAGTGTATGCAGTATGTACAGTGTGCGGTGTGTGGTGTATGCAGTATGCCGTGTGTGCAGTGTGTGCAGTATGCGGTGTGTGCAGTGTGTGGTGTATGCAGTATGCCGTGTGTGCAGTATGCGGTGTATGCAGTATGTAGAGTGTGCGGTGTGTGGTGTATGCAGTATGCGGTGTGTGCGGTGTGTGCAGTGTGTGGTGTATGCAGTATGCGGTGTATGCAGTATGTACAGTGTGTGGTGTATGCGGTGTGTGCAGTGTGCGGTGTATGCGGTGTGTGCAGTGTGCGGTGTATGCAGTGTGCGGTGTGTGGTGTATGCGGTGTGTGCAGTGTGTGGTGTATGCAGTGTGCGGTGTGTGGTGTATGCGGTGTGTGCAGTGTGCGGTGTGTGCAGTGTGCGGTGTGTGCAGTGTGTGCAGTGTGCGGTGTGTGCAGTGTGTGCAGTGTGCGGTATGGGTTGTGTATTTCCCTCTGTCCCCCTCGGCTCTTTCCTCTGGAATATTCTGGCAGGTTATAAATTAATGGTAATAATATTAATGAGCTGTCGTTGAGACGTTTCAGTGCAGCCTCGTGATCGCAGCGAACGCCACCCGGGAGATGTGCGACTTTTCCCTCCTCCGGCCGGTTGTTGGAGGATCTCACAGGAGGCGCAGTCACGTGGTTTACGGCCGGGATTCTGCGCTGATCTATCACACACACGGGATGACGCCATTTTGGCGGCTGTTGTTGGACCTTATTTTTTTTATGCGGCTCTGTAAGGTCTACAACTAAAAGTGACATCACAAGGTCAATGGATATATCTCTATATAATAATGGCGCCTAGTGCAATAATAACACAGAACAGGCTCCTCGGGGGCGGGGATATAGCTTATCACATGTTCTCCCTCTGTTCATTCAGCCATTCAGGAGAGCCCAGATAGGTCACATGACATATGTCTAAGTTAGATGATTACAGCAGGATCAGAGTGTGCCGCTTATGTAGGGGGCCGTGACCTGTTGCATTCTTAGAAGAAAGGAGACCCCCCGAGGACCTCTTATTTCGGCATCTGATTTTGTCCCTACCCCCAAGGACCTAAGGGTCTGTTGTTTATCAATACTCCTGCCCTTTTTTTTTTTTGCTGACAATGCAGGTCCCTAGTGAGAGGAGTCCTGTAAGGATTCTTTTCAGTAACAGGGTCAACCAGGATGGGGCCAAGGGCCCCATAGGACCCGCATGTTCTTTCTGTATGGCACATATGCCTTTTGCTGTCCATTTACATGATGATTACAAGGCTGTGGGGGCGGTAATGGGCACATGGAGGGGTCAGAAACTGTTGGTTGGGGGAGAGCAGAGTCTCGAGCAGCATTTAAGTAGAGGCAGGGACATCATGTGACATCATCTGGGATGTGACAGCCATGACATCTTACCAGGCTTCATTCTCTCTCGCTCTCTCTTTCTCAGCACGTGGAAGCGATTTCCCGACGTGTTTTCTCTTTGATGCAGAGACGTTGCGATGCTTTTTATTAGCTGCACATTTCCTGATCCTCTATAGATGAGATGGAGGGAGAACAATCCTTTCATTCCATAACCTGCGCTGTATCTGGAGCTCCTTATTACCGGGGGGGCACAGACATGTGCCGAGAGAGAGTAATGGTGTCTGGGGTGTTGCGGTAATAGTGTAGGGTCTGGTGGTATTAACCCTTGAATGTCGTGACGCCAGGGTGAGGTTTCCTCAATAGTAATGTTCCTGCCGCCAACCGTCCCACGAACGGCAGGGAAAAATAACGGAATGTCCACAGCAGATTTTATGAAGTAAACTGAAGAAACTTTACTTGCAGATTTTATGCCACGGTATTGAACAGAACAGTCTTTTCAAGAGTGAACCGGGATACAGGTTCCTCGCAGGTTTGCTGGGATGCTAGCCACTGTGCTACTATTTTAGAGTATTTGAGCTGATAGTAGTCACACGGGATTCAGTAGTTTGAGCTTTGAGTAACTCACGTTTTGTGGCTGCGGATTCTTGAATTGATGCTGATGAGATGATGAGATGTTGTGCTTGATAATCCGGAACTAAGAGAGAGAGAATTTAGTGGCAGCAGCCCCTTATATATTAAGAAGGCTGGGCAAAAGCTCATTGGCTGGCACACCACCTGTAAGTTATGGACCCAGGGAACTCTGGGTACATCACATGACCTCCAAAGGTCCTTAAGCATATCATACATTGCAACGGTGTATCACGTGACCACTAAGGTCCTATACACATAGTTCCTGTACATTAAATTAATATGTACATTAAATAACACAGGTAAGCCCTACAGGAGAGCCCTATGACATGGAGGGACTCTAGCTGAGGGGACCTTAGACAAGGGACAGGACCAGGTCCTGTACCGGGACACCACAGAAGCACATGACCGCGGCCCCTGCACTAACATATCACTAACAAGACATAAACCTCATCGTGCAGGATGTATCTAAGACAGTGTTTCCCAACTGGGGTGCCTTCAGCGGTTGCAAAACTACAACTCCCAGCAAGCCCGGACAGCCTTCGGCTGTCCGGGCATGCTGGGAGTTGTAGTTTTGCAACAGCTCGGGACAGGGCTGGTGCAAGGATTTTTGCCACCCTAATTTTGCCACCCCCTTGACTCCGCCCATTGACACGCCCCACGCTGGCTGAGCGAGTCGATTGGATGTTAGTTATAACTTTCTTGCGGCAGGCAGAGCGGCGCCCCCATCAAGAAGGCGCTCCAGGCGGCTGCCTATTTTGCCTATAGGTAGAGCCAGCGCTGGCTCGGGGCACCCTGGTTGGTAAACACTGGTCTATCAGGTGCACAATGTATCTAAGCCTATCATGTATCTAAGCCTGTGTCTACCCTGAACACTATATGGGCCCCTTGTTATCCAATATCTTGTCATAGGGCCCCCTGGTGTCCTAGTAGTGAATAATCAGTAAATTCCATATCTGCATTTAATAGACAACAGAAAGTGGGGCCCCCCGACCTACCGGGGGTCCCTGTGCAGCTACTTAGGCCGTGCCAGTGGATGTATCTAAACATATCCTGGGCAAGTATATCTAAGCCTATAGAGTGTGATACAATAAACTGGATAGATGTATCTAACCATATCATGTGCAATACAGTCTGCTGTGTGAGTGTATCTATGCTTATGTGTGATACAGTCTACTGGGAGAGTATACATCTAATCCTACGTACATATATCTAAGTCTATCAAGTGCGATACAATCTACAGGATGGGTGTATCTAACCATATCATGTTCTATAAAGTCTACTGTGTGAGTATATCTAAGCTGATGTGTGATACAGTCTACTAGGCAGGTAGATCTAAGCCTATAGAGTGTGATACAATAAACTGGATAGATGTATCTAACCATATCATGTGCAATACAGTCTGCTGTGTGAGTATATCTAAGCTAATGTGTGAAACAGACTACTAGGTACATATATCTAAGTTTATCAAGTGTGATACAATCTACTGGATGGGTGTACCATACCATATCATGTGTAATACAGTCAACTGTGTGAGTGTATCTAAGCTGATAATGTGCGATACAGTCTACTGGATGTATGTATCTAACCATATCATGTGTAATACAGTCTACTGTGTGAGTGTATCTAAGCTGATAATGTGTGATAAAGTCTACTGGATGTATGTATCTAACCATATCATGTGTAATACAGTCTACTGTGTGACTGTATCTAAGCTTATAATGTGCGATACAGTCTACTGGATGTATGTATCTAACCATATCATGTGTAATACAGTCTACTGTGAGTGTATCTAAGCTGATAATGTGTGATTAAGTCTACTGGATGTATGTATCTAACCATATCATGTGTAATACAGTCTACTGTGTGAGTGTATCTAAGCTGATAATGTGCGATACTGTCTACTGGATGTATGTATCCAACCATATCATGTGTAATACAGTCTACTGTGTGAGTGTATCTACGCTGATAATGTGTGATATTGTCTACTGGATGTATGTATCTAACCATATCATGTGTGATACTGTGTGAGTATATCTAAGCTTACCTTGTGCAATACATTTTGAAGAATAGGTGTAGCTAACCACATCATGGGTCTGATGGGTGAGTGTATCTAAGGCTATCAAGTGCAAAACAATCTACAGGATGGGTGTATCTAAGCCTATCTTGTGTGATACAGTCTGCTGTGTGGGTGTTTCTAAGCCCATCTTGTGTGATACAGTCTGCTGTGTGGGTGTATCTAAGCCCATCTTGTGTGATACAGTCTGCTGTGTGGGTGTATCTAAGCCCATCTTGTGTGATACAGTCTGCTGTGTGGGTGTATCTAAGCCTATCTTGTGTGACACAGTCTGCTGTGTGGGTGTATCTAAGCCCATCTTGTGTGACACAGTCTGCTGTGTGGGTGTATCTAAGCCCATCTTGTGTGACACAGTCTGCTGTGTGGGTGTATCTAAGCCCATCTTGTGTGATACAGTCTGCTGTGTGGGTGTATCTAAGCCCATCTTGTGTGACACAGTCCGCTGTGTGGGTGTATCTAAGCCCATCTTGTGTGACACAGTCCGCTGTGTGGGTGTATCTAAGCCCATCTTGTGTGACACAGTCCGCTGTGTGGGTGTATCTAAGCCCATCTTGTGTGACACAGTCTGCTGTGTGGGTGTATCTAAGCCCATCTTGTGTGATACAGTCTGCTGTGTGGGTGTATCTAAGCCCATCGTGTGTGATACAGTCTACTTTGTTGGTGTATCTAAGCCCATCTTGTGTGACACAGTCCGCTGTGTGGGTGTATCTAAGCCCATCGTGTGTGATACAGTCTGCTTTGTTGGTGTATCTAAGCCCATCTTGTGTGACACAGTCCGCTGTGTGGGTGTATCTAAGCCCATCGTGTGTGACACAGTCTGCTGTGTGGGTGTATCTAAGCCCATCTTGTGTGATACAGTCTGCTGTGTGGGTGTATCTAAGCCTATCTTGTGTGATACAGTCTGCTGTGTGGGTGTATCTGTCCCTATCATGTGTGCTGCTCGTCTCTGCGCTATTGTATATGTTATATTATGTGATGATTTGGGGGTATCTAAGCCTGTTATGTGGGATACTTTTTGCTGGGCTGGTGTAGCTATCCTATCGGATGTGATATTGGGGGAGATTTATCACAACCTGTGTAGAGGAAGAGCCGTGCAGTTGCCCATAGCAACCAATCAGATCGCTGCTTTCATTTTTCAGAGGCCTTTTTTAAAAACGAAAGAAGCGATCTGATTGGTTGCTATGGGTGACTGCACCGCTCTTCCTTTACACAGGTTTTGATAAATCTCCCACACTGTCTTCTTAGCTAGTGTATCTGTGCGAGATACTGTCTGTTGGGTGGGTGTATCTAAGCCTATCAAGTGTGATACTGTTTTGTATAATTACATGCAATGTTATTAATTAAAAATATATGCTGCTGATGTATCTAAGCCCCCATCTCATCCTCAGTAGAGAGGACAAAGAGAGTAAAAAAGATGCCTCCCTGCTGCAATGGCGGCCATATTGCTTTTCACTCATCTTTACAGAAGATGTCTTAAATCAGTGATCCCCAAACTGTGGCCCTCCAGATATTGCAAACTACAACTCCCAGCATGCCCGGACAGCCGTTGGCTGTCCGGGCATGCTGGGAGTTGTAGTTTTGCAACATCTGGAGGGCCACAGTTTGGGCACCACTATCTTAAATCATATATATATAGATAGGTATAGAGCAGCACCTCCTGCACCGCCTGCACTTGCCACTGGTAGTCACGGGGTTAATGAGCAATTAATATCGGTCGCCATTTGCGGTCTGAATCTTTCTCCCTTGAGGTAAAATCCAAACAATTGCGTTCGGTCTCTGGTGAGATAATGAGAACGTCGTCTGGAAACAATTCTCCGCTAAATAGAAATAATTTGAGTATTTTTAGTAACATATTTCCAGCAGCGAGCGATACGTCGTGTCCGCCGCGTCCGCCGCGTCTTCTAATAACGTTCGCACCGCCATATACGGATACAGATCAGCTGACATGGACGTCTCATAGGGGAACATGGCGGCGATCACATCCCGTCTCTGGGGGAAACGTAGATGGAGGCGATGGATCTGTAACCGGGCTCACACGTTGCGGTCGTGACCGGCGAAGTTTGGCGAACTATTTGTCGCTAAATGGTCACATGGTATTGTAGGGAAAACTGGTGTCAAGCTGTAACACTCATTTTTATGCTTAAATAGTTTGTACGCAGCTTTAACCCTAAGCTGGTTCACCACTACAACTCCCAGCATGCCCGGACAGCTAGATAGCTCTGCATCTGTTGCAAAACTACAACTCCCAGCATGCCAGGACAGTCAGGTGGTTCTGCAGCTGTTGAAAAACTACAACTCCCAGCATGCCGGGACAGTCAGGTGGTTCTGCAACTGTTGCAAAACTACAACTCCCAGCATGCCCAAGCAGCCAGGTGGCTCTGCAGCTGTTGCAAAACTACAACTCCCAGCATGCCAGGACAGTCAGGTGGTTCTGAAATTGTTGCAAAACTACAACTCCCAGCATGTCAGGACAGTCAGGTGGTTCTGCAGCTGTTGCAAAACTACAACTCCCAGCATGCCAGGACAGTCAGGTGGTTCTGCAGCTGTTGCAAAACTATAACTCCCAGCATGCAAGGACAGTCAGGTGGTTCTGCAGCTGTTGCAAAGTTACAACTCCCAGCATGCCAGGACAGTCAGGTGGTTCTGCAGCTGTTGCAAAACTACAACTCCCAGCATGCCAGGACAGTCAGGTGATTCTTCAGCTGTTGCAAAATTACAACTCCCAGCATGCCAGGACAGTCAGGTGGTTCTGCAGCTGTTGCAAAGTTACAACTCCCAGCATGCCAGGACAGTCAGGTGGTTCTGCAGCTGTTGCAAAACTACAACACCCAGCATGCCAGGACAGTCAGGTGGTTCTGCAGCTGTTGCAAAACTACAACTCCCAGCATGTCAGGACAGTCAGGTGGTTCTGCAGCTGTTGCAAAGTTACAACTCCCAGCATGCCAGGACAGTCAGGTGGTTCTGCAGCTGTTGCAAAACTACAACTCCCAGCATGCCAGGACAGTCAGGTGATTCTTCAGCTGTTGCAAAATTACAACTCCCAGCATGCCGGGACAGTCAGGTGGTTCTGCAGCTGTTGCAAAATTACAACTCCCAGCATGCCAGGACAGTCAGGTGGTTCTGCAGCTGTTGCAAAACTACAACACCCAGCATGCCAGGACAGTCAGGTGGTTCTGCAGCTGTTGCAAAACTACAACTCCCAGCATGTCAGGACAGTCAGGTGGTTCTGCAGCTGTTGCAAAGTTACAACTCCCAGCATGCCAGGACAGTCAGGTGGTTCTGCAGCTGTTGCAAAACTACAACTCCCAGCATGCCAGGACAGTCAGGTGATTCTTCAGCTGTTGCAAAATTACAACTCCCAGCATGCCGGGACAGTCAGGTGGTTCTGCAGCTGTTGCAAAACTACAACTCCCAGCATGTCAGGACAGTCTGGTGGTTCTTCAGCTGTTGTAAAACTACAACTCCCAGCATGCCAGGACAGTCAGGTGGTTCTGCAGTTGTTGCAGCCTTCGGCTGTCCGGTCATGCTGGGAGTTTTAGTTTTGCAACAGCTGGAGGCACACATAAGTGGTCACCCAGCTTTACCACAGATAGACTGGGGGGTTTTCTGTAAGTAAATGCAGGTGCCCCTGACTCCTTGGCATTAGGGCGCAGTGACATCACCAGCACTCGTGCCCACCTTGTAAGACCAGGCACACGTGTGAGTTTTATAGGACGGGGCCGTCATGTTGAACACATTGTTATTATAAGATTAAGGGTTTTATGGACTCTTTCAGGCAGAGAGCGTGCCAAATGTGCTGTACCCGCTGCAAAGCATTCCAAAAGGATTGAACACGGACCGGGAAGAACCTGTCATTCACCAATAGTGATGGGCACGGTGTACCAGTGAGGGTCCGGGGGGCGGTAAGGGAGGCAAAGGGTGCGGCCCATAGCAAGATCTCTGTGATAGCTGGAAAACCTTAAGTGTCTATTCACACGTACAGTATCCTGCACATATTAGATGAACAGGATTTGAAGCTGCAGATTTTAATGTAAACTAATTGACTGACCACAGCTTTAAATCTTCAGCTTCAGATCCTGCGCATTACCGCCATCTCCTCGCTCATTCTAGTGATCAGTCAGGGTCAGACTCCGAGCGATCAAAACTTTTGACAGGTCTCTAGGAGAGTGTTTCCTGGACTTTCAGCTCAGGGGGCACACCACGGAAATGTTTTATAGGGCACCCCCGCCCCCTGGAGGTAGCTTCCCCCTTTAGTTAGTTTTTCCCCTGTATATGGCCTCCTGTAAATAGCTTCTCCCTGTATATTTGGTCCCCTGTAGTTAGGTACCCACTGTATATAGGGCCCCCTGTAGTTAGGTACTCAGTTTATATAGGGACCCCTGTAGTTAGGTTCCCCCTTTATATAGGGCTCCCTGTAGTTAGGTTCCCCTGTATATAGGGCCCCCCTGTAGTTAGGTTCTCCCTGTATATAGGGCCCCCTGTAGTTAGGTACTCAGTTTATATAGGGACCCCTGTAGTTAGGTTCCCCCTTTATATAGGGCTCCCTGTAGTTAGGTTCCCCTGTATATAGGGCCCCCCTGTAGTTAGGTTCCCCCTTTATATAGGGCTCCCTGTAGTTAGGTTCCCCTGTATATAGGGCCCCCCTGTAGTTAGGTTCTCCCTGTATATAGGGCCCCCTGTAGTTAGGTACTCAGTTTATATAGGGACCCCTGTAGTTAGGTACCCACTGTATATAGGGCCCCCTGTAGTTAGGTACTCAGTTTATATAGGGACCCCTGTAGTTAGGTTCCCCCTGTATATAGGGCCCCCTGTAGTTAGGTTCCCCCTGTATATAGGGCCCCCTGTAGTTAGGTTCCCCCTGTATATAGGGCCCCCTGTAGTTAGGTTCCCCCTGTATATAGGGCCCCCTGTAGTTAGGTACTCAGTTTATATAGGGACCCCTGTAGTTAGGTTTCCCCTGTATATAGAGCCCCCTGTAGTTAGGTTCTCCCTGTATATAGGGCCCCCTGTAGTTAGGTTCCCCCTTTATATAGGGCTCCTTGTAGTTAGGTTCCCCCTGTAGGTAGCATCCCCCTGTATATATGGTCCCTGTAGTTAGGTTCCCCCTGTATATAGGGCCCCCCTAAAGATAGCTTTCCCCATATATATAGAGCCCTGTGTAGGTAGCTTTCCCTCTGTATATAGGGCCCCTGAAGGTAGCTTTCCCTCTTTATACAGGCCCCCTAAAGTTAGGTTCCCACTGTATATGGCCCCCTGTAGGTAGCATCCCTCCTGTATATATGGTCCCCTGTAGTTAGGTTCCACCTGTATATAGGGCCCCCTGTAGGTAGCTTTACCCCTGTATATAGGGCCCCCCTAAAGGTAGCTTCCCCCTTTATACAGGCCCCCTGTAGGTAGATTTCCACCTGTAAATAGCCCCCTCTCCGTAGGTAGCTTTCCCCCTGTATATAGGGCCTCCTGGAGATAGCTTTCCCCTGTATATATGGCCCCCTGTAGGTAGCTTTCTCCCTGTATATGGCCCCCTGGGGATAGCTTTCCCCTGTATATATGGCCCCCTGTAGGTAGCTTTCCCCCTGTATATGGCCCCCTGGAGATAGCTTTCCCCCTGTATATGGCCCCCTGGAGATAGCTTTCCCGCTGTATATAGGGCCTCCTGGAGATAGCTTTCCCCTGTATATATGGCCCCCTGTAGGTAGCTTTCTCCCTGTATATATGGCCCCCTGAAGATAGCTTTCCCCTGTATATGGCCCCCTGTAGGTAGCTTTCCCCCTGTATATGGCCCCCTGTAGGTAGCTTTCTCCCTGTATATGGCCCCCTGGGGATAGCTTTCCCCTGTATATATGGCCCCCTGTAGGTAGCTTTCCCCCTGTATATATGGCCCCCTGAAGATAGCTTTCCCCTGTATATATGGCCCCCTGTATGTAGCTTTCCCCCTGTATATATGGCCCCCTGAAGATAGCTTTCCCCTGTATATATGGCCCCCTGTAGGTAGCTTTCTCCCTGTATATGGCCCCCTGGGGATAGCTTTCCCCTGTATATATGGCCCCCTGTAGGTAGCTTTCCCCCTGTATATATGGCCCCCTGAAGATAGCTTTCCCCTGTATATATGGCCCCCTGTATGTAGCTTTCCCCCTGAAGATAGCTTTCCCCTATATATATGGCCCCCTGTATGTAGCTTTCCCCCTGTATATATGGCCCCCTGAAGATAGCTTTCCCCTCTATATATATGGCTCCCTTTTAGTTAGCTTTCCCCCTGTATATGGCCCCCTGTAGGTAGCTTTCCCCTGTATATGGCCCCCTGGAGATAGCTTTCCCCTGTATATATGGCCCCCTGTATGTAGCTTTCCCCTCTATATATATGGCTCCCTTTTAGTTAGCTTTCCCCTGTATATGGCCCCCTGTATGTAGCTTTCTCCCTGTATATGGACCCCTGGAGATAGCTTTCCCCTGTATATATGACCCCCTGTATGTAGCTTTCCCCCTGTATATGGCCCCCTGGAGATAGCTTTCCCCTCTGTATATATAGTCCCCTTTAGTTAGCTTTCCCCTGTACATGCTGGGAGTACAGCTGAAGGCACCCTTCAGGAATTATAGTATCTTCCAACAATGTGTTGTAAAATAAAAATTTTAACTGGTCCACCTAAGCCCCTCCCACTGACTCCTCGGACATAGGACTCTTCCTGTTTGTAAGGAGTCCGGACTGCAAACAGCTGCGTCATGTGACCCTTCTTGGTTTTGCAGAGTGGTCCGTGGGTGCATCTGCAGACCCTAAAGTGAAGTCAGGCCCTTGTTGATGTCACCTGTAACACTCTCCATACATTAATGCCGCCATATAGAGCACATAACGCGGCCCAGCTGTGACATCATTCGCTCCGTCTTTATTTTTCCGATGCAGTCACTTCACCGACTTCCTGTCCTTATTTTTCCCATTATTCCCGTCTGTCGTCTTATCAAGATGAACGAGGCTTCAATATTAGTTCACTGAGGGTTATAAATAAGGCCCCGGCCTGCGCAGCATCTGTCTCACTAAGCCCAGCGGAATTCCCATTCAGGGCTGATTTTATGTCCGTGCAGCTTGTTACCTGACACGAGAAAGAACCGCCAGAAAAGACCCCAAATCAGGGGGAAAGAGAACGGAACCATATGTGCGGGCCCTCGAATACCGTGACGTTTATCATCATATACAGGGTCGCTTATCATTATATACAACACTGCGTATCATTATATATAAAGCTGCTTATCATTACATGCAGGGTCACTTATCATCATATACAGAGCCACTTATCACTGTAAACAATGCTGCTTATTATTACAGTGCCACTTATCATTATATACAGGGCCACTTATCATCATATACAGAACCACTTATCACTGTAAACAATGCTGCTTATTATTATTACAGTGCCACTTATCATTATATACAGGGCCACTTATCATCATATGCAGAGCAACTTATCACTGTAAACAATGCTGCTTATTATCATTACAGGGCCACTTATCATTATATACAGGGTCGCTTATCATTATATACAACACTGCGTATCGTTATATATAAAGCTGCTTATCATTACATGCAGGGTCACTTATCATCATATACAGAGCCACTTATTACTGTAAACAATGCTGCTTATTATTACAGTGCCACTTATCATTATATACAGGGCCACTTATCAACATATACAGAGCCGCTTATCATTATATACAGCTTTGCTTATAATAATATACAGTACAAAGCTACTTATCATTACATGCAGGGTCACTTATCATCATATACAAAGCAATTTATCACTGTAAACAGTACTTCTTATTATCATTACAGTGCCACTTATCATCATATACAGGGACACTTATCAACATATACAGAGCTGCTTATCAGTATATAAAGCTCTGCTTATAATAATATACAGTACAAAGCTGCTTAGCATTACATGCAGGGTCACTTATCATCATATACAAAGCAACTTATCACTGTATACAGTGCTGCTTATTATCATTACAGGGCCACTTATTCTATACAGGGCCACTTATCATCATATACAGGGCTGCTTATCATTATATACAGCACTGCTTACATTATATACAAAGCCACATTACATACAGTACCACTTATTATCATATACAAGGCCGCTTATCATCATATCCAGAGCCACTTATCACTGTAAACAGTGCTGCTTATTATCATTACAGTGACACTTATTATATACAGGGCCACTTATCATAATATACAGGACCGTTTATTATTATATAAAGGGCCACTTATTATCATATACCGGACTGCTTATCATAGTATACAGGGACACTTATCATTATTTACAGAGCAACTTATCATTATATACAGGTCCGCTTATGATGTACAGGGCTGCATGACAACATGATTGTAGAGAGCAACCTCAGTCACATCAATGTTATTGTCCAGATGAAGCAGTATTATAGTAGGTATATTCTTGTGTATAGGAGGCGGTATTATAGTAGTTATATTCTTGTGTATAGGAGACAGTATTATAGTAGTTATATTCTTGTATATAGGAGCAGTATTATAGTAGTTATATTCTTGTATATAGGGGCAGTATTATAGTAGTTATATTCTTGTATATAGGAGCAGTATTATAGTAGATATATTCTTGTATATAGGAGCAGTATTATAGTAGTTAGATTCTTGTATATAGGAGCAGTATTATAGTAGTTATATTCTTGTATATAGGAGCAGTATTATAGTAGTTATATTCTTGTATATAGGAGCAGTATTATAGTAGTTATATTCTTGTATACAGGAGCAGTATTATAGTAGTTATATTCTTGTATATGGGAGCAGTATTATAGTAGTTATATTCTTGTATATAGGAGGCAGTATTATAGTAGTTATATTATTGTATATAGGAGCAGTATTATAGTAGTTATATTCTTGTATATAGGAGACAGTATTATAGTAGTTATGTTCTTGTATATAGGAGCAGTATTATAGTAGTTGTATTCTTGTACATAGGAGCAGTATTATAGTAGTTATATTCTTGTATATAGGAGCAGTATTATAGTAGTTATATTCTTGTATATAGAAGCAGTATTATAGTAGTTATATTCTTGTATATAGGAGGCAGTATTGTAGTAGTTATATTCTTATATATAGGAGGCAGTATTACAGTAGTTATATTCTTGTATATAGGAGCAGTATTATAGTAGTTATATTCTTATATATAGGAGGCAGTATTACAGTAGTTATATTCTTGTATATAGGAGCAGTATTATAGTAGTTATATTCTTGTATATAGGGGAAGTATTATAGTAGTTATATTCTTGTATATAGGGGCAGTATTATAGTAGTTATATTATTGTATATACGAGCAGTATTATAGTAGTTATATTCTTGTATATAGGAGGCAGTATTATAGTAGTTATATTCTTGTATATAGGAGCAGTATTATAGTAGTTATATTCTTGTATATAGGGGAAGTATTATAGTAGTTATATTCTTGTATATAGGGGCAGTATTATAGTAGTTATATTCTTGTATATAGGGGCAGTATTATAGTAGTTATATTATTGTATATACGAGCAGTATTATAGTAATTATATTAATGTATATAGGAGCAGTATCATAGTAGTTATATTCTTGTATATAGGAGCAGAATTATAGTAGTTATATTCTTGTATATAGGAGCAGTATTATAGTAGTTATATTCTTGTATATAGGGGCAGTATTATAGTAGTTATATTCTTGTATATAGGAGCAGTATTATAGTAGTTATATTCTTGTATATAGGAGCAGTATTATAGTAGATATATTCTTGTATATAGGAGCAGTATTATAGTAGTTATATTCTTGTATATAGGAGCAGTATTATAGTAGTTATATTCTTGTATATAGGAGCAGTATTATAGTAGATATATTCTTGCATATAGGAGCAGTATTATAGTAGTTATATTATTGTATATAGGAGCAGTATTATAGTAGTTATATTCTTGTATATAGGAGCAGTCAGTATTATAGTAGTTATATTCTTGTATATAGGAGCAGTATTATAGTAGATATATTCTTGTATATAGGAGCAGTATTATAGTAGTTATATTCTTGTATATAGGAGCAGTATTATAGTAGTTATATTCTTGTATATAGGAGCAGTATTATAGTAGTTATATTCTTGTATATAGGAGCAGTATTATAGTAGTTATATTCTTGTATATAGGAGCAGTATTATAGTAGATATATTCTTGTATATAGGGGGCAGTATTATAGTAGTTATATTCTTGTATATAGGAGCAGTATTATAGTAGTTATATTCTTGTATATAGGAGCAGTATTATAGTAGTTATATTCTTGTATATAGGAGCAGTATTATAGTAGTTATATTCTTGTATATAGGAGCAGTATTATAGTAGTTATATTCTTGTATATAGGAGCAGTATTATAGTAGTTATATTCTTATATATAGGAGGCAGTATTGTAGTAGTTATATTCTTGTATATAGGGGCAGTATTATAGTAGTTATATTCTTGTATATAGGGTACAGTATTATAGTAGTTATATTCTTGTATATAGGAGCAGTATTATAGTAGTTATATTCTTGTATATAGGAGCAGTATTATAGCAGTTATATTCTTATATATAGGAGGCAGTATTATAGTAGTTATATTCTTGTATATAAGAGCAGTATTATAGGAGTTATATTCTTGTATATAGGAGCAGTATTATAGTAGTTATATTCTTGTATATATAGGAGCAGTATTATAGTAGTTATATTCTTGTATATAGGAGGCAGTATTATAGTAGTTATATTCTTGTATATAGGAGGCAGTATTATAGTAGTTATATTCTTGTATATAGGAGCAGTATTATAGTAGTTATATTCTTGTATATAGGAGGCAGTATTATAGTAGTTATATTCTTGTACATTCTCTGATGATATTTGATTATAGAGGTTTATTCTTGTTATTTCACCTCCTTTCATCCTCCGGCCTTTAGTCGCAGCATTGAGTGAACTGATGAATACAAAGTAAGTGATCCCTCCCATAACACAGTAAGGCCCCTTTCAGTAACATACGCCATGCATGACCGCTATCAGGTTACACATGGGAACAGCTGATCCTGAGAACGGTGTTATCTGCGGGCACCACGATCCTGTGACAAGGTGCGCACAGTCTGGCGGTTTTCATCGTACGGATGTAAGACACTTCACTGGAGTCTGTCATGTTCAGTCTGTTCCCCGCAGATGATGGCTCCCACACTTCATTACGTGCTCCCCTCGGCTTTCATCAGATCCATTTCTTTACCTTGGTGTTCTGCGAGAAATTCCATTCACACGTAGTGCGGCAACCACGATCTGAGAAATGTCGCGATAATTCATCATCGGAGCCATCGGCAAAGGGATGGACTACAATAACCAGAAAACTGATATTATAACTTGCACAATGTGAATAAAGGATGGAACGACTATAGACGTGTTTCCACACCAGGGTGCCTCCAGCTGTTGCAAAACTACAACTCCCAGCATGCCCAGACAGCTGTTGGAGTTTTGCAACAGATGGAGGCACCCTTGTTGGGAAACACTGAACCAGAGGACGCCAAGTGCCCCATACCGGGGGGGGAGGGGGGGGGGGGGGAATTATATCCCGACTTTAAATATGGCAAACAACAAAATTCATACACAGTGCAGAGGAACAGACGGGAAATGATTACAGCTTTTGCTGTCCGTGCATGCTGGGAGTTGTAGTTGTAAGTTTTGCAACTGGAGGCACCCTGGTTGGGAAATACTGGAAAATAACATTAGGATTTGCAGAGTTAGGGGTTACACCTAAAACAATAGAGACCCAAAAGACTTCTCTGTAACATGTCTTCTATCTATCTATCTATGTTCCAGATCCTGCCATGCTTACTGAACTGTTCACACAGAGGCATATACACAGTGTAGGGTCCGTCCCAATGAGGCCACCTTATCGCGGTGGGACAGTCCAAGCTATTTGACCGCCGGCGGAGACAAATTTGCGAGCTAAGTGCCTCACTATCTCATAGTTTCACATTTCCATCTATTACACCATAGCTGTATAGCTCTCCATGTTTTATCTGCATTTTCATGTTTCACCTATATCCTTGTGCTGGCAGTGTGCTGCTGTATTCTTCTGTTGCTGTATATCTAGCCTAGTAACGTGCACCTGTAGGCCAGGTCCATATAATAGTTTGGTATCAACTAAAGTGCTGGCTGACTTATTCTTTGTCTATCTATCTATCTATCTATCTATCTATGTATTTGTCTATCTATCAATCTATCTATCTATCTATCTATCTATGTATTTGTCTATCTATCAATCTATCTATCTCATATCTATCTATCTATTATCTCATATCTATCTTTCTATCTATATATCTAACTCATATCTATCTATCTCATATCTATCTATCTATCTCATATCTATCTATGTCATTTCTATATATCTCATATCTATCTATCTATTATCTATCTATCTCATATTTATCTCCAATCTATGTATGTATCTATCTATCTATCTCATATCTATCTATCTATCTATCTATCTCATATCTATCTATCTATCTATCTATCTATCTCATATCTATCTATCTATCTCATATCTATCTATCTATCTATCTCATATCTATCTATCTATCTATCTATCTATCTATCTCATATCTATCTATCTATCTCATATCTATCTATCTATCTATCTCATATCTATCTATCTATCTATCTATCTATCTCATATCTATCTCATATCTATCTATCTCATATCTATCTATCTCATATCTATCTATCTCATATCTATCTCATATCTATCTATCTATCTCATATCTATCTATCTATCTATCTCATATCTATCTATCTATCTATCTATCTATCTATCTATCTATCTATCTATCTCATATCTATCTCACATCTATCTATCTCATATCTATCTATCTCATATCTATCTATCTATCTCATATCTATCTCATATCTATCTATCTCTAGTCCATGGATTGCAGGATAAAACTTACCAGGAAAGGTTAAAGGACCTTAACATGTATAGAAGAAAGAAGAGACAGAGGGATATGATAGAGACTTTATATACATGTGATGGTGTGGTGTGTGATGCAGGGCAGATGTTGTTATCCTAGGGGCAGATGGCATTAACCCCTTGTATTCGTGACGCCAGGGCGTGGTTTAGCCTATAACCACCCGAAGGTATACCTCTGGATCCTGGGCTAGGCACAGGGGCAATAATGACTCCAACACTAGTTATGGACAGCGGTAGCTTTACTGAGGGTAGACAGATGGCAAAGTCTATACAGTTCAGTCAGGGCCCAAGGAGGTGACCAGTGACACAGAGACCTTAAGGGCTTGCTGAGACTTGTAGTAGGAGTGGACAATTAAATGCAGACCATGCTGACTTGACAGATGACAGGGACTGACTTGACTCATAAAGCTGTGACTTTATCTTACTTGACTTGATGGCGGCTGCAGGACTGGACTTTGAGGTCTCCAACACTCTGGACACACATACTAGGCGACTGCACTGGACCTCAGCAGGAAGAGAGAGAAGCTCCACCCAGGGCTTATATGGGGGAGACCAGCAGGGAGCCCATAGGTCACTCCGGGGATCACCTGGTCACTGGTACCTCCTGGGTAACAATCACATGACATGTCACATGGTAAACAGTCTTAAAGTGACAACGCTTTCTGAACACATTACATGGTATAATAGATTAGAAACATATTTACATGGGGGGCCCAGGGGACACTGTATGGTGGCTGCCTGACAGGGCAGAAAGGGTACAGAATAACACCTCCCGTACTGGGCCACCACATACATAAAGGGAATCAACACGGTAAAGGAGGAGCGTATATATAAAAGAAGAAAAACTACCACAAGAGGACATTGTTATAAATTAGAGGGGAAAGGTTTCTGCAGTAATATCAGGAAGTATTACTTTACTGAGAGAGTAGTGGATGCATGGAATAGCCTTCCTGCAGAAGTGGTCGCTGCAAACACAGGGAAGGAGTTAAAGCATGCATGGGATATATAAGGCTATCCTTCATATAAGATGGGGATAAGCATAAGGCTATCCTTCATATAAGATAGAGATAGACATAAGGCTATCCTTCATATAAGATAGAGATAGACATAAGGCTATCCTTCATATAAGATAGGGATAGGCATAAGGCTATCCTTCATATAAGATAGGGATAGGCATAAGGCTATCCTTCATATAAGATAGGGGTAGGTATAAGGCTATCCTTCATATAAGATAGAGATAGGCATAAGGATATCCTTCATATAAGATAGGGGTAGGTATAAGGCTATCCTTCATATAAGATAGGTATAAGCATAAGGCTATCCTTCATATAAGATAGGGATAAGCATAAGGCTATCCTTCATATAAGATGGGGATAAGCATAAGGCTATCCTTCATATAAGATAGGGATAGGTATAAGACTATCCTTCATATAAGATAGAGATAGGTATAAGACTATTGTCACGATGCCGGCTGGCAGGAGGTGGATCCTCTGTGCCAGAGAGGGATTGGCGTGGACCGTGCTAGTGGACCGGTTCTAAGTCACTACTGGTTTTCACCAGAGCCCGCCGCAAAGCGGGATGGTCTTGCTGCGGCGGTAGTGACCAGGTCGTATCCACTAGCAACGGCTCAACCTCTCTGGCTGCTGAAGATAGGCGCGGTACAAGGGAGTAGACAGAAGCAAGGTCGGACGTAGCAGAAGGTCGGGGGCAGGCGGCAAGGTTCGTAGTCAGGGTGGATAGCAGAAGTTCTGGTACACAGGCTTTGGACACACAAAACGCTTTCACTAGGCACAAGGGCAACAAGATCCGGCAAGGGAGTGCATGGGAGGAGGTCAGATATAGTCAGGGACCAGGTGGAAGCCAATTAAGCTAATTGGGCCAGGCACCAATCATTGGTGCACTGGCCCTTTAAGTCTCAGGGAGCTGGCGCGTGCGCGCCCTAGAGAGCGGAGCCGCGCGCGCCAGCACATGACAGCAGGGGACGGGAACGGGTAAGTGACCTGGGATGCGATTCGCGAGCGGGCGCGTCCCGCTGTGCGAATCGCATCCCCGACGGCCATGACAGTGCAGCGCTCCCGGTCAGCGGGACCGACCGGGGCGCTGCGGAGAGAGAGACGCCGTACGCGCTCCGGGGAGGAGCGGGGACCCGGAGCGCTAGGCGTAACAGTACCCCCCCCTTAGGTCTCCCCTTCTCTTTGTCCGGTAACTGCCCCCCCTGGGATGAGGACACCGGGAAAGGATGGAGGGATTCCTCAACGGCAGGCAGTACAGCAGGAGTGGGAATGGGGAGGGAGGGCAGAGGGCGAGGACTGGCACGGGGCAGTGTGACACCAGGACGAGGGCCATGAGGAGGCACCGAGGCTTGCCTGAGTGGACTGGGAGGGGGGGAGAGGCACTTCTTAAGGCGGGCAGAGTCCATAACGACCTTAGGGAGACCGGATACAGGAGGAACCACAGGGTCACGGCAGGGAGTACTGGGAACCGGTTTAAGGCAGTCCTTGAAGCAAGAGGTACCCCAGCTCTTGACCTCCCCTGTGGACCAATCCAGGGTTGGGGAATGGTGTTGAAGCCAGGGTAGTCCAAGGAGAATTTCAGAAGTGCAATTGGAGAGGACCAAAAACTCAATTTTCTCATGATGAGGTCCGATGCACATTAGGAGGGGCTTCGTGCGGAAACGCACGGTGCAATCCAACCTGGCTCCGTTGACCGCGGAAATGTGGAGTGGCTTGACAAGACGGGTCACCGGGATGCGGAATTTATTCACCAAGGACTCCCGAATAAAATTCCCAGAGGCACCAGAGTCCAGGCAGGCCACGGCTGAGAGGGAAGAGCTGGCTGAAGAAGAAATCCGTACAGGCACCGTGAGACGTGGAGAAGCCGACTTAGCATCAAGAGACGCCACACCCACGAGAGCTGGGTGCGAGCGTGCGTTTCCCAGACGTGGAGGACGGATGGGGCAATCCACCAAAAAATGTTCGGTACTGGCACAGTACAGACAAAGATTCTCTTCCTTACGGCGATTCCTCTCTTCCAGGGTCAGACGAGACCGATCCACTTGCCTGGCCTCCTCGGCGGGAGGCCTAGGCGCAGATTGCAATGGAGACTGTGGGAGAGGTGTCCAGAGATCTAAGTCTTTTTCCTGGCGGAGCTCTTGATGCCTCTCAGAAAAACGCATGTCAATGCGAGTGGCTAGATGAATGAGTTCATGCAGGTTAGCAGGAGTATCTCGTGCGGCCAGAACATCTTTAATGTTGCTGGATAGGCCTTTTTTAAAGGTCGCGCAGAGGGCCTCATTATTCCAGGAAAGTTCAGAAGCAAGAGTACGGAATTGTATGGCGTACTCGCCAACGGAAGAATTACCCTGGACCAGGTTCAGCAGGGCAGTCTCAGCAGAAGAGGCTCGGGCAGGTTCCTCAAAGACACTTCGAATTTCCGAGAAGAAGGAGTGTACAGAGGCAGTGACAGGGTCATTGCGGTCCCAGAGCGGTGTGGCCCATGACAGGGCTTTTCCAGACAGAAGGCTGACTACGAAAGCCACCTTAGACCTTTCAGTAGGAAACTGATCCGACATCATCTCCAAGTGCAGGGAACATTGCGAAAGAAAGCCACGGCAAAACTTAGAGTCCCCATTAAATTTGTCCGGCAAGGACAGGCGGAGGCTAGGAGTGGCCACTCGCTGCGGAAGAGGTGCAGGAGCTGGCGGAGGAGATGGTTGCTGCTGCTGTAGCTGAGACTGAATCTGCTGTAGCTGTGACTGGAGTTGCTGAGTCATGGTGGTCAAGTACGACAGCTGGTGGTCTTGTTGGGCAATCTGTTGGGCTTGCTGGGCGATCTGTCAGGCTTGCTGGGCGACCAGTGTGGGAAGGTCGGCGACAACTGGCAGAGGAACTTCAGCGGAATCCATGGCCGGATCAACTGTCACGATGCCGGCTGGCAGGAGGTGGATCCTCTGTGCCAGAGAGGGATTGGCGTGGACCGTGCTAGTGGACCGGTTCTAAGTCACTACTGGTTTTCACCAGAGCCTGCCGCAAAGCGGGATGGTCTTGCTGCGGCGGTAGTGACCAGGTCGTATCCACTAGCAACGGCTCAACCTCTCTGACTGCTGAAGATAGGCGCGGTACAAGGGAGTAGACAGAAGCAAGGTCGGACGTAGCAGAAGGTCGGGGCAGGCAGCAAGGATCGTAGTCAGGGTGGATAGCAGAAGTTCTGGTACACAGGCTTTGGACACACAAAACGCTTTCACTAGGCACAAGGGCAACAAGATCCGGCAAGGGAGTGCATGGGAGGAGGTCAGATATAGTCAGGGACCAGGTGGAAGCCAATTAAGCTAATTGGGCCAGGCACCAATCATTGGTGCACTGGCCCTTTAAGTCTCAGGGAGCTGGCGCGCGCGCGCCCTAGAGAGCGGAGCCGCGCGCGCCAGCACATGACAGCAGGGGACGGGAACGGGTAAGTGACCTGGGATGCGATTCGCGAGCGGGCGCGTCCCGCTGTGCGAATCGCATCCCCGACGGCCATGACAGTGCAGCGCTCCCGGTCAGCGGGACCGACCGGGGCGCTGCGGAGAGAGAGACGCCGTACGCGCTCCGGGGAGGAGCGGGGACCCGGAGCGCTAGGCGTAACAACTATCCTTCATATAAGATAGGGATAGGCATAAGGCTATCCTTCATATAAGATAGGGATAGACATAATACTATCCTTCATATAAGATAGAGATAGACATAAGGCTATCCTTCATATAAGATAGAGATAGGCATAAGGCTATCCTTCATATAAGATAGGGATAGGCATAAGGCTATCCTTCATATAAGATAGGGATAAGCATAAGGCTATCCTTCATATAAGATAGGGATAAGCATAAGGCTATCCTTCATATAAGATAGGGATAGGTATAAGGCTATCCTTCATATAAGATAGGGATAAGCATAAGGCTATCCTTCATATAAGATCTCATATCTATCTATCTATCTCATATCTATCTATCTATCTATCTATCTCATATCCATGTATCCCATATCTATCTATCTATCTATCTCATATATATCTATCTATCTCATTTCTATCTATCTCATATCTATCTCATTTCTATCTATCTATCTCATATCTATCTATCTCATATCTATCTCAGATCTATCTATCTATCTATCTCATATATATCTATATATCTCATATCTATCTATCTATCTATCTATCTATCTATCTATCTCATATCTCTCTATCTATCTCATATCTATGTCATATATATCTCATATCTATCTATCTATCTCATATCTATCTATCTCATATCTATCTATCTATCTATCTATCTATCTATCTATCTATCTACCTATCTCATATCTATCTCATATCTATCTATCTCATATCTATCTCATATCTATCTATCTCATATCTATCTATCTCATATCTATCTGATGGGATACACCCAAAATTATTAAAAGAGTTTAGTGGTGAGCTAGCAAAACCATTAGCAGATTTATTCAACCAATCAATGGTAACAGGAGTCGTCCCGGAAGATTGGAAATTAGCAAATGTTGTGCCCATTCACAAGAAAGGTAGTAAGAAGGAATCAAGCAACTATAGGCCAGTAAGTCTGACATCAATAGTGGGGAAATTAATGGAAACCCTACTAAAGTATAGGATTGTGGAACATCTAAAATCCCATGAATTGCAAGATGAAAAACTACATGGGTTTACTTCAGGGAGATCATGTCAAACAAATCTTATTGATTTTTTTTACTGGGTGACTAAAATAATAGATGGCGGAGGGGCAGTATAGTAATGAAATAATAGATGGCGGAGGGGCAGTATAGTAATGAAATAATAGATGGCGGAGGGGCAGTATAGTAATGAAATAATAGATGGCGGAGGGGCAGTATAGTAATGAAATAATAGATGGCGGAGGGGCAGTATAGTAATGAAATAATAGATGGCGGAGGGGCAGTAGACATCGCATATCTAGATTTTAGTAAGGCTTTTCACACTCTCCCACATAGAAGACTTATCAATAAACTACAGTCATTGAGCTTGGACTCCATATTATTGAGTGGATTAGGCAGTGGCTGAGTAACAGACAACAGAGGGTTAAAGTCAATGGAGAATATTCAGAGCAAGGTCTTGTCACCAGTGGGGACCTCAGGGATCTGTACTGGGACCAATTGTCACGATGCCGGCTGGCAGGAGGTGGATCCTCTGTGCCAGAGAGGGATAGCGAGGACCGTGCTAGTGGACCGGTTCTAAGACACTACAGGTTTTCACCAGAGCCCGCCGCAAAGCGGGATGGTCTTGCTGCGGCGGTAGTGACCAGGTCGTATCCACTAGCAACGGCTCACCTCTCTGGCTGCTGAAGATAGGCGAGGTACAAGGGAGTAGGCAGAAGCAAAGTCGGACGTAGCAGAAGGTCGGGGGCAGGCGGCAAGGTTCGTAGTCAGGGGAGATAGCAAAGTTCTGGTACACAGGGTATAAACACACAAAAACGCTTTCACTAGGCTCTAGGGCAACAAGATCCGGCAAGGAAGTGCAAGGGAGGAGACTAGATATAGCCAGGAAACAGATGGGAACCAATTAAGCTAATTGGGCCAGGCACCAATCATTGGTGCACTGGCCCTTTAAGTCTCAGGGAGCTGGCGCGCGCGCGCCCTAGAGAGCGGAGCCGCGCGCGCCAGCACATGACCGCAGGAGACGGGAACGGGTAAGTGACCTGGGATGCGATTCGCGAGCGGGCGCGTCCCGCTGTGCGAATCGCATCCCCAACGGCCATGACAGGGCAGCGCTCCCGGTCAGCGCTGACCGGGGAGCTGCAGGGAGAAAGGCGCCGTGAGCGCTCCGGGGAGGAGCGGGGACCCGGAGCGCTAGGCGTAACAGTACCCCCCCCCTTAGGTCTCCCCTTCTCTTTATCGGGTAACTGCCTCCCCTGGGATGAGGACACCGGGAAAGGAAGGAGGGATTCCTCAACGGCAGGCAGAACCGCAGGAGTAGGAATGGGGAGAGAGGGCAGAGGGCGAGACCTGGCACGGGGCAGTGTGACACCAGGACGAGGGCCATGAGGGGACACAGAAGCTTGCCTGGGAGGGGGGGAGGGGCATTTCCTGTGGCAGGCAGAGTCCTTAATGACCTTAGGGGGACCGGATACAGGAGGAACCACAGAGTTACGGCAAGGGTTACTGGGAACCGGTTTTAGACAGTTCTTGGCACAAGAGGACCCCCAACTCTTGATCTCCCCAGTGGACCAATCCAGGGTTGGGGAATGAAGTTGAAGCCAGGGAAGTCCAAGGAGAATTTCCGAGGTGCAATTGGGGAGGACCAAAAGTTCAATCCTCTCGTGATGAGATCCGATGCTCATAAGAAGGGACTCCGTGCGGAAACGTATGGTACAGTCCAACCTGGCTCCGTTGACCGCGGAGATGCGGAGTGGCTTGACAAGACGGGTCACCGGAATATGGAATTTATTCACAAAGGACTCCCGAATAAAATTCCCAGAAGCTCCAGAGTCCAGACAGGCCACGGCTGAGAGGGGAGAGCTGGCTGAAGTGGAAATCCGAACAGGTACCTTGAGACGTGGAGAAGCCGACTTGGCATCAAGAGACGCCACACCCACGAGAGCTGAGTGTGAGCGTGCGTTTCCCAAACGTGGAGGACGGATTGGGCAATCCACCAGAAAATGTTCAGTACTGGCACAGTACAAACAAAGATTCTCTTCCTTACGGCGATTCCTCTCTTCCAGGGTCAGGCGAGACCGATCCACTTGCATGGCCTCCTCGGCGGGAGGCCTAGGCGCAGATTGCAGTGGAGACTGTGGGAGAGGTGGCCAGAGATCTAAGTCTTTTTCCTGGCGGAGCTCTTGATGCCTCTCAGAAAAACGCATGTCAATGCGAGTGGCTAGATGAATGAGTTCATGCAGGCTAGCAGGAGTCTCTCGTGCGGCCAGAACATCTTTAATGTTGCTGGATAGGCCTTTTTTAAAGGTCGCGCAGAGAGCCTCATTATTCCAGGAAAGTTCAGAAGCAAGAGTACGGAATTGTATGGCGTACTCGCCAACGGAGGAATTACCCTGGACCAGGTTCAGCAGGGCAGTCTCAGCAGAAGAGGCTCGGGCAGGTTCCTCAAAGACACTTCGAATTTCCGAGAAGAAGGAGTGTACAGAGGCAGTGACGGGGTCATCACGGTCCCAGAGCGGTGTGGCCCATGACAGGGCTTTTCCAGACAGAAGGCTGACTACGAAAGCCACCTTAGACCTTTCAGTAGGAAACTGATCCGACATCATCTCCAGATGCAGGGAACATTGGGAAAGAAAGCCACGGCAAAACTTAGAGTCCCCATTAAATTTGTCCGGCAAAGACAGGCGGAGGCTAGGAGTGGCCACTCGCTGCGGAAGAGGTGCAGGAGCTGGCGGAGGAGATGGTTGCTGCTGCTGTAGCTGAGACTGAATCTGCTGTAGCTGCGACTGGAGTTGCTGAGTCATGGTGGTCAAGTACGACAGCTGGTGATCTTGTTGGGCAATCTGTCGGGCTTGCTGGGCGACCAGTGTGGGGAGGTCGGCGACAACAGGCAGAGGAACTTCAGCGGGATCCATGGCCGGATCTACTGTCACGATGCCGGCTGGCAGGAGGTGGATCCTCTGTGCCAGAGAGGGATAGCGAGGACCGTGCTAGTGGACCGGTTCTAAGACACTACAGGTTTTCACCAGAGCCCGCCGCAAAGCGGGATGGTCTTGCTGCGGCGGTAGTGACCAGGTCGTATCCACTAGCAACGGCTCACCTCTCTGGCTGCTGAAGATAGGCGAGGTACAAGGGAGTAGGCAGAAGCAAAGTCGGACGTAGCAGAAGGTCGGGGGCAGGCGGCAAGGTTCGTAGTCAGGGGAGATAGCAAAGTTCTGGTACACAGGGTATAAACACACAAAAACGCTTTCACTAGGCTCTAGGGCAACAAGATCCGGCAAGGAAGTGCAAGGGAGGAGACTAGATATAGCCAGGAAACAGATGGGAACCAATTAAGCTAATTGGGCCAGGCACCAATCATTGGTGCACTGGCCCTTTAAGTCTCAGGGAGCTGGCGCGCGCGCGCCCTAGAGAGCGGAGCCGCGCGCGCCAGCACATGACCGCAGGAGACGGGAACGGGTAAGTGACCTGGGATGCGATTCGCGAGCGGGCGCGTCCCGCTGTGCGAATCGCATCCCCAACGGCCATGACAGGGCAGCGCTCCCGGTCAGCGCTGACCGGGGAGCTGCAGGGAGAAAGGCGCCGTGAGCGCTCCGGGGAGGAGCGGGGACCCGGAGCGCTAGGCGTAACACCAATATTGTTTAATATCTTCATTAGTGGTATTACAGAGGGTCTCGATGGTTTTGGTCTTTTGCTGATGACACAAAGATATGTAACAGGGTTGATGTTCCTGGAGGGATCCGCCAAATGGAAAAGGATTTAGGCAAACTAGAAGAATGGTCAGAACTCTGGACACTGACATTTAATGTGGATAAGTGCAAGATAATGCACCTGGGGGTAAAAACGGGGGCAGAATATAGAATATTTGACACAGTCCTGACCTCAGTATCTGAGGAGAGGGATTTAGGAGAAATTATTTCAGAAGACTTAAAGGTAGGAAGACAATGTAATAGAGCAGCAGGAAACACTAGCAGAATGCTTGGATGTATAGGGAGAGGTATAAGCAGTAGAGGGAAGTGCTCACGGATGTATAGGGAGAGGTATAAGCAGTAGAAAGAGAGAAGTGCTCATGGGTGTATAGGGAGATGTATTAGTAGTAGAGAGAAGTGCTCATGGGTGTATAGGGAGAGGTATAAGCAGTAGAAAGAGAGAAGTGCTCATGGATGTATAGGGAGAGGTATTATCAGTAGAGAGGGAAGTGCTCATGCCGCTGTACAGAACACTGGTGAGACCTCACTTGGAGTATTGTGCGCAGTACTGGAGGCCGTATCTCCAGAAGTATATAGATACAATAGAGAGAGTTCAGAGAAGATACTAAACTAGTACAGGGATTGCAGGATAAAACTTACCAGGAAAGGTTAAAGAACCTTAACATGTATAGAAGAAAGAAGAGACAGAAGGGATATGATAGAGACTATCATATCAACACGGTAAAGGAGGAGAGTATATACAGTAACCCCCCGACCTACGATGGCCCCGACATATGATAAAATCGACATACGATGCTTTTATATGTCGGGGCCATCGCATTAACTGCTACCCGACAGCGCAAAATGCTTAAGCTGCTGTCGGATAGCAGTTTAAGCATCCCTGGCAGGTTCACTTACCTATTCCCGCTGCTCCGGGTCCACTTCGCGATCCTCCGGTATCTTGCGCATCTTCTGCAGGGTCCGGGCCTCGCTTTCCGGCGTCGTTATTACGTCACTAAGCACGCCGCGCCGGCGCAGCAGCGTAATAACGTCACCAGAAAGCGAGGCCCGGACCCTGCAGAAGATGCGCAAGACACCGGAGGATCGCGAAGAAGACACCGGAGCAGCGGGACAGCATCGGGAGCCCCTGGGACAGCATCGGGAGCCCCTGGGACAGCATCGGGAGCCCCTGGGACAGCATCGGGAGCCCCTGGGACAGCATCGGGAGCGGTGAGGACCTGGTCTGGAGCGACGGGGACAGGTGAGTACAGCTTCCTATACTTTACATTGCACGGATCCCTCAACATATGATGGATTCGACAAACGATGGGACGTTTGGAACGAATTACCATCGTATGTTGAGGGACCACTGTATAAAAGAAAAAAAACTACCACAAGAGGACGGAGTTATAAATTAGAGGGGAAAGGTTTCTGCAGTAATTTCAGGAAGAAATACTTTACTGAGAGAGTAGTGGATGCAGGGAATAGTCTTCCTGTAGAAGTGGTCGCTGCAAATACAGTGAAGGAGTTTAAACATGCATGGGATATATAAGGCTATCCTTCATATAAGATAGGGATAGGCATAAGGCTATCCTTCATATAAGATAGAGATAAGCATAAGGCTATCCTCATATAAGATAGAGATAGGTATAAGGCTATCCTTCATATAAGATAGAGATAGGCATAAGGCTATCCTTCATATAAGATAGAGATAAGCATAAGGCTATCCTTCATATAAGATAGGGATAAGCATAAGGCTATCCTCATATAAGATAGAGATAGGTATAAGGCTATCCTTCATATAAGATAGAGATAAGCATAAGGCTATCCTTCATATAAGATAGGGATAAGCATAAGGCTATCCTTCATATAAGATAGGGATAGGCATAAGGCTATCCTTCATATAAGATAGAGATAAGCATAAGGCTATCCTTCATATAAGATAGAGATAGGCATAAGGCTATCCTCATATAAGATAGAGATAGGTATAAGGCTATCCTTCATATAAGATAGAGATAAGCATAAGGCTATCCTCATATAAGATAGAGATAGGTATAAGGCTATCCTTCATATAAGATAGGGATAGGTATAAGGCTATCCTTCATATACGATAGAGATAGGTATAAGGCTATCCTTCATATAAGATAGAGATAGGTATAAGGCTATCCTTCATATAAGATAGAGATAGGTATAAGGCTATCCTTCATACAAGATAGGGATAGACATAAGGCTATCCTTCATATAAGATAGGGATAGGCATAAGGCTATCCTTCATATACGATAGAGATAGGTATAAGGCTATCCTTCATATACGATAGAGATAGGTATAAGGCTATCCTTCATATAAGATAGAGATAGGTATAAGGCTATCCTTCATATAAGATAGGACCAGGGTCTATTCATAGGATTCAGATTATTGGGCAGACTAGATGGGCCGAATGGTTCTTATCTGTTGACACATTCTATGTTTCTATCTATGTATCTCATATCTATCTCATATCTATATATCTATCTAATATCTATTTATTACTCATTATTTACATAATTTATTTATTATATTATTAACATTTATTTATATTATTTATTTATATTATTTTTTATTATATCTACCTATTTATCACACATTATTTAGTACATTTATGTTTATATTTATTATCTATTTATCCCTTTATATGGTCAACAGGGGGCGCTCTTTCTAGTCCTGATTTTCCGAATACAAAATTATTGTCCCTTATTATTATAAAAAAAAAATTGTATTTTTATTTATTTATTTATGTTTTTTGCCCCAGCTCCTCGCCGTCCGCCCCAGGGATTTCGTGTGCGCCGCTCGGCGAGGTTCTGGGTTTGATTATTTTCGCTCTGCAGACTGGCTGAGGGGGGAAAAGTGCAAACTTGCCGGGTCACGGTCTGTAACGTGAGATCGCTTAAACGTTCTGAAGTTTTATGGGAACGAGGAGGAAACTCTATACAGTTCAAAAGATGGATTTAATGTTGCATCATGTGAAAACAATTGAAGGCCCTTAATCCCGTCCTGCAGCTTTTAATAACGCGCGCCGCCATCGATCACAGGCAGAAGGGGATTGAATCTGCCCGATTCGAGATACAATTATCCTGGCGGTGTCACAGGCCCCCCAAAACCCACCAACCGGGGGGCTGCACAGTGTTCACTGCTCTGTCTACAGCAGTGTTTTCCAACCAGAGTCCCTTTAGATGTTGCAAAACTACAACTCCCAGCATGTCCGGGCATGCTGGGAGTTGTAGCTTTGCGACAGCAGGAGGCACCCTGGTTTGAAAACACTGCTATAGTTTTGCAACAGCTGGAGGCACCCTGGTTTGAAAAGACTGCTTTAGTTTTGCAACAGCTGGAGGCACCCTGGTTTTAAAATACTGCTATAGTCCCAGCATGCACTGACAGCTGTAGGCCAGTGTTTCCGAACCAATGTGCCTCCAGCTGTTGCAACACTACAACTCCAGCATGCCCGAACATTCTTAGGCGAGTATTTCCCAACCAGTGCACCTCCAGCTGTTGCAAAACTACAATTCCCAGCATGCCCGGACATCCTAAGGCCAGTGTTTCCCAACCAGTGTGCCTCCAGCTGTTAAACACTACAACTCCCAGCAATGCCAAAACATTCTTAGCCGAGTATTTCCCAACCAGGGTGCCTCCAGCTGTTGCAAAACTACAACTCCTAGCATGCCCTGACATCCTTAGGTCAGTGTTTCCCAACCAGTGTGCCTACAGCTGTTGCAAAACCACATCTCCCTGCATGCCTGGACATCCTTAGGCCAGTGTTGCCCATCCAAGGCTCCTCCAGCTGTTGCAAAACTACAACTCCCAGCATGCCAAGACAGCCAACAGCTGTCTGGGCATGCTGAGAGTTGTAGTTATGCAACAGCTGGCGGCCCCCTGGTTGGGAAACACCGGTCTACAGTCTTGCCGGATGGTCACTGGGAATAAGATAGAATCTTTGTTTTCTTTTCATTACATGGAGGGGAAACACATGTTGGGCTGTGCCGGGAATTACCACCCCCCAGGTCTGCACTTTATAGACTGTTATGGTGGAGATTTTTTATGGAGGTGAAGAAAAAAAAAACATACAAAATGGCCGACAATGTGCCGAAAGTCTGGTCACAAGTTCTGCAAATTTCTAAAAAAAAAGACTGACCATTACAATTAGAATATCTTGTACTTGCTGTCAGTGAATGGAAACACTCTTGCTTCTACCCAAAGGCTGGAACCAAGTACATATGTAACGTTTCTTACAGCTGAGATTGATACAATTGTATTGAGTCTAGACAAACCTCTGCAGGGAGATATTTCACCTGCACTGATACATTGTAACAAACTCCAGAGTTATATCTTGTATTATACTCCAGAGGTGTACTCACTATTCTGCTGGTGAGGTCACTGTGTACATACATTACATTACTTATCCTGTACTGATCCTGAGTTATATCCTGTATTATACTCCAGAGCTGTACTCACTATTCTGCTGGTGAGGTCACTGTGTACATACATTACATTACTTATCCTGTACTGATCCTGAGTTATATCCTGTATTATACTCCAGAGCTGCACTCACTATTCTGCTGGTGAGGTCACTGTGTACATACATTACATTACTTATCCTGTACTGATCCTGAGTTATATCCTGTATTATACTCCAGAGCTGTACTCACTATTCTGCTGGTGAGGTCACTGGGTACATACATTACATTACTTATCCTGTACTGATCCTGAGTTATATCCTGTATTATCCTCCAGAGCTGTACTCACTATTCTGCTGGTGAGGTCACTGTGTACATACATTACATTACTTATCCTGTACTGATCCTGAGTTATATCCTGTATTATCCTCCAGAGCTGTACTCACTATTCTGCTGGTGAGATCACTGTGTACATACATTACATTACTTATCCTGTACTGATCCTGAGTTATATCCTGTATTATACCGCAGAGCTGTACTCACTATTCTGCTGGTGAGGTCACTGTGTACATACATTACATTACTTATCCTGTACTGATCCTGAGTTATATACTGTATTATACTCCAGAGCTGTACTCACTATTCTGCTGGTGAGGTCACTGTGTACATACATTACATTACTTATCCTGTACTGATCCTGAGTTATATCCTGTATTATACTCCAGAGCTGTACTCACTATTCTGCTGGTGAGGTCACTGTGTACATACATTACATTACTTATCCTGTACTGATCCTGAGTTATATCCTGTATTATACTCCAGAGCTGTACTCACTATTCTGCTGGTGAGGTCACTGTGTACATACATTACATTACTTATCCTGTACTGATCCTGAGTTATATCCTGTATTATACTCCAGAGCTGCACTCCCTATTCTGCTGGTGAAGTCACTGTGTACATACATTACATTACTTATCCTGTACTGATCCTGAGTTATATCCTGTATTATACCCCAGAGCTGTACTCACTATTCTGCTGGTGAGATCACTGTGTACATACATTACATTACTTATCCTGTACTGATCCTGAGTTATATCCTGTATTATACTCCAGAGCTGTACTCACTATTCTGCTGGTGAGGTCACTGTGTACATACATTACATTACTTATCCTGTACTGATCCTGATTTATATCCTGTATTATACTCCAGAGCTGTACTCACTATTCTGCTGGTGGGGTCACTGTGTACATACATTACATTACTTATCCTGTACTGATCCTGAGTTATATCCTGTATTATACTCCAGAGCTGCACTCCCTATTCTGCTGGTGAAGTCACTGTGTACATACATTACATTACTTATCCTGTACTGATCCTGAGTTATATCCTGTATTATACCCCAGAGCTGTACTCACTATTCTGCTGGTGAGATCACTGTGTACATACATTACATTACTTATCCTGTACTGATCCTGAGTTATATCCTGTATTATACTCCAGAGCTGTACTCACTATTCTGCTGGTGAGGTCACTGTGTACATACATTACATTACTTATCCTGTACTGATCCTGATTTATATCCTGTATTATACTCCAGAGCTGTACTCACTATTCTGCTGGTGGGGTCACTGTGTACATACATTACATTACTTATCCTGTACTGATCCTGAGTTATATCCTGTATTATACTCCAGAGCTGCACTCCCTATTCTGCTGGTGAAGTCACTGTGTACATACATTACATTACTTATCCTGTACTGATCCTGAGTTATATCCTGTATTATACTCCAGAGCTGTACTCACTATTCTGCTGGTGAGATCACTGTGTACATACATTACATTACTTATCCTGTACTGATCCTGATTTATATCCTGTATTATACTCCAGAGCTGTACTCACTATTCTGCTGGTGAGGTCACTGTGTACATACATTACATTACTTATCCTGTACTGATCCTGATTTATATCCTGTATTATACTCCAGAGCTGTACTCACTATTCTGCTGGTGGGGTCACTGTGTACATACATTACATTACTTTTCCTGTACTGATCCTGAGTTATATCCTGTATTATACTCCAGAGCTGTACTCACTATTCTGCTGGTGAGGTCACTGTGTACATACATTACATTACTTATCCTGTACTGATCCTGAGTTATATCCTGTATTATACTCCAGAGCTGCACTCACTATTCTGCTGGTGAGGTCACTGTGTACATACATTACATTACTTTTCCTGTACTGATCCTGAGTTATATCCTGTATTATACCCCAGAGCTGTACTCACTATTCTGCTGGTGAGGTCACTGTGTACATACTGTACATTACTTATCCTGTACTGATCCTGAGTTATATCCTGTATTATACTCCAGAGCTGTACTCACTATTCTGCTGGTGAGGTCACTGTGTACATACATTACTTATCCTGTACTGATCCTGAGTTATATCCTGTATTATACTCCAGAGCTGTACTCACTATTCTGCTGGTGTGGTCACTGTGTACATACATTACATTACTTATCCTGTACTGATTCTGAGTTATATCCTGTATTATACTCCAGAGCTGCACTCACTATTCTGCTGGTGAGGTCACTGTGTACATACATTACTGATCCTGAGTTATATCCTGTATTATATTATGCAGTAACTTCTGATGATTCTGGCTGTTTTCTATAGTGTCAGGATGAGTTCGGTCCCAGGACGCAATACACTTCGCGCTGCACAATTGATTCCTCTAAGACTTTAGACAAAGATAAATAATTGATCAGATTGTTTGACCAAAGTGTTGGAAGAAAACACAGATGGTCCCCCGTCCCCCCGTTCACACTAGTCAGTGGGGTCTTATGTGTGGAATGTCAATCTTACAAAGCAGTGGTCTCCAAACTGTGGACCTCCAGATGTTGCAAAACTACAACTCCCAGCATGCCCGGACAGCCATCTTGCCTGAGAGGCTTCTCTGCAGTTTGGGGATTCGCTTTACAACAACCACATGGACCATAAGAGTCTGTTATCTGGAGATGAATTCTTAACATCTATGGGGAGTGTTGTGGGCATGCTCTGTAACCTGCGCAGTAGTCATTGTACAGGGAGGGGGAGAAGATGATCTATGACTATCTCCTACTGACTACTGCGGAAGAGAGTTGTGGGCATGCTCTGTAACCTGTGGAGTAGTCACTGTGTATAAAGGGGAAGGAGGTGACTATTCACTATTATGGGAATGAGTTGTGGGCATGCTCTGTAACCTGTGAAGTAGTTATTGTACAGGGAGGGGGAGGAGATGGCCTATGACTATCTCCTACTGACTACTGCGGGAGAGTTGTGGGCATGCTCTGTTACCTGTGGAGTAGTCATTGTACAGGGAGGGGGAGGAGATGGCCTATGACCATCTTTTATTGATTACTGTGAGAGAGAGTTGTGGGCATGCTCTGTTACCTGAGGAGTAGTCACTGTGCAGAAAGGGGAAGGAGGTGACTATTCACTATTATGGGAATGAGTTGTGGGCATGCTCTGTAACCTGCGCAGTAGTCATTGTACAGGGAGGGGGAGAAGATGGTCTATGACTATCTCCTACTGACTACTGCGGGAGAGAGTTGTGGGCATGCTGTTACCTGTGGAGTAGTCATTGTACAGGGAGGGGGAGGAGATGGCCTATGACCATCTTTTATTGATTACTGTGAGAGAGAGTTGTGGGCATGCTCTGTTACCTGTGGAGTAGTCACTGTGCAGAAAGGGGAAGGAGGTGACTATTCACTATTATGGGAATGAGTTGTGGGCATGCTCTGTAACCTGTAGAGTAGTCATTGTACAGGGAGGGGGAGAAGATGGTCTATGACTATCTCCTACTGACTACTGCGGGAGAGAGTTGTGGGCATGCTCTGTTACCTGTGGAGTAGTCACTGTGCAGAAAGGGGAAGGAGGTGTCCCGTGACCATATCTTATTGACTATTATGGGAGAGTTGTGGGCATGCTCTGTAACCTGTGGAGTAGTTATTGTACAGGGAGGGGGAGGAGATGACCTATGACCATCTTTTATTGATTACTGTGGGAGAGAGTTGTGGGCATGCTCGGTTACCTGTGGAGTAGTCACTGTGCAGAAAGGGGAAGGAGGTGACTATTCACTATTATGGGAATGAGTTGTGGACATGCTCTGTAACCTGTAGAGTAGTCATTGTACAGGGAGGAGATGACCTATGACCGTCCTTTATTGATTACTGTGGGAGAGAGTTGTGGGCATGCTCTGTAACCTGTGCAGTAGTCATTGTACAGGGAGGGGGAGGAGATGACCTATGACCATCTTTTATTGATTACTGAGGGAGAGAGTTGTGAACATGCTCTGTAACCTGTGCAGTAGTCATTGTACAGGGAGGGGGAGGAGATTTCCTATGACTATCTCCTATTGACTACTGTGGGAGAGAGTTGTGGGCATGCTCTGTAACCTGTGGAGTAGTCATTGTACAGGGAGGAGATGACCTATGACCGTCTTTTATTGACTACTATGGGGAGTGTTGTGGACATGCTCTGTAACCGGCACAGAAATCATTGTGCAGGGAGGGGGAGATGATCTATGACTATCTCTTACTGACTACTGTGGGAGAGTTTTGGGCATGCTCTGTTACCTGTGCAGTAGTCATTGTGCAGGGAGGGGGAGGAGAGGACCTGTGACCATCCTCTATTGTCCCTGCTGGATTCTGTGTTATCTGTATCAGCTTTATAATAGCAAATTTAGAGATAACCATAAAGCAGCAATCCTCCCCCAACCCAACCTGCAAAACTAACTACAACTCCCAACATGCTCTGATTTTGTAGTCTTGCCACAGCTGAAAATGCACAGGTGGGGGGGGGGCACAATTGTAGAAAAGATCCAATAATGTTAGCGAATCCTAAACGTTCCATCAGGATCTGACTTACCAGACATTAGATACTTTTCGATACATTTCACACAAATAGTTGTTATTTCTTTTTGTTTCTCTATTTTCCACTTCCCTCCTCGTTCACCATCCACAAGCAGATTCCCATCACTAACCTGTGAGTGTGCACTCACCTGCAGTTTTATGGTCATTGTATGAAAACACACAAACAACTGCTGGGAACGGGGGGAGGAAATCGGATGCTAATGTCTTGTTTATGGGACAATTATGTCTTATGGGATTTATTTTCACCAATTGGTGTTAATTGTTGGCAACAATAGAGACGGGCGGAGGGGGGGGGAGTGGTAAGGGTTAATTGTTTTATGGCATAAATAACACTCAGACACTGAAGATCATTATAGGGATATTGACCCCCCCAAAAAAATGTATTTTTTTTTTAATTCTTCCTCGCTCTGTAGTTATACATAGATTCTGTCTGCACGTAAGAAAGACCGAGCTGCTTTCTTCTAATAACAGCGCCCCTCTTGTCCTCAGGTTGTGTGCAGTATTACAGCTCAGTTTTATTGAAGTGAATGAAGCCATGTTGTTATATCGCACATAATCCCAGGACAGTGTTTTCCAAACAGTGTGCCTCCAGCTGTTGCAAAACTACAACTCTCAGCATGCCTGGACATGCTTAGGCCAATATATCGCAACCAGTGTGCCTCCAGCTGTTTCAAAACTACAACTCCCATCATCTGGATAGTAACAGCAAAAAAAAGTAGAGTCCTTCAGCTCAAATCCGTATCAAAACCTCAAGCTTTATTACATCCAGTTAAAAAATCTTCACACGCAAACATACTTGTTAAAAACCAAATGAAACACCTGGCGCATTTTTAACTACTACAGTTCTTACTCATGACCATGTTCTAACTGTATCACAGTAGTCTGGATTAGAAATTCAGCACTAGAAATCCATAGCTCCTTTTTTTTTCCAGAAACAGCGCCACTCTTCTCTTCAGCTTGTGTGTGGTATTACATCTTATTTGCTGTTAAAAACCCAATGAAACTCCTGACGCATTTTGAGCTAAATTTGTTCTTACTCATGACCATGTTCTAGTCCAGCATTAAAAAAAACATAGCTACATTCTTCCAGAAACTACGCCGCTCTTGTTCTCAGTTTGTATGTGGTATTTCAACTTGTTTGCTGTTACAAAAACAAACAAATTAAACACCTGACACATTTTGAACTAGTGCAGTTCTTCTTCATGACCTTGTTTCTATCTGCATTACAGTGGATTAGAAGTCCAGCATTAGAAAAACAGAACAGCTTTCTTCCAGAAACAGCGCCACTCTTGTCCTCAGTTTGCTTGTGGTATTACAACTTATTTGTATTGCAAGTGAATGGAGTTGTGATTCCACCAATTACCTGAGGACAAGAGTAGCGCTGTTTTTTTTTTTTTTTTGTAAGACTTTAACTTTTGTTTGGAGCCAGAATCAGGTGCAGAACGGACACGAAGAAAAACAATAGTGGAAATATTTGTGTTTTCTGTCTGTTTTTTGATCCATTCTAGCTGTGAAGGTGATCCTGTGTATCTATAGGGACAACGCGGGGGACTCGGGGGGTGGTGTGTACCCATGGGAAGACCTCAGGTGAGCACACAAGTCCTGCTGTTTGTCTACTCTCCTGCTGGGGCCGGGTAAACAGTAGACAATGTGCAGAGGGTTCTTGTTTGCGGAGCTCCTCCTTACATTTATATGAGGCCACATTATACAGAATTAGCATGCAGGGCGGCACTAATGTCATACTGGGTACAGTATAGGGCAGTAGAGGGGAACATCAATGTGTGGGGCTCACACTGTGCAGAAAAAAATTTAGGGCGTTGGGTCACATGACTGTGGTGGCGTCACCTGGACCTTCGGTCCAGGTGACGCCACCACAGTCATGTGACCCAACGCCTACAAATTTTTTTTTACGGGTACCTGCAAAATCACACAGCTGCCCCCTACCCCCCCCCCCCCTACCCCCCCCCCCCACCCCTTACTATTAGAGTGATCTGTAATAATGTTCTTATGATTCATTAAGTCTTATAAAGAGTTCGAGTCCCAACTCCCTCCGGGCTCATCATGATTATACGGCACTGCAGAGCTTTTATGTCACTGACACATTGTACAACCAGTATTACCTGGATAATCTGCGCGGGACCGGCGGTACCTTCAAAAAAACTCTACGCCATTGTCTGCAAGAAAAAAAAACCCCGACCCAGAGCTTAAAGATCAAGAACACGGAACGAGTGTATTATATGTGATTACTTCACCCAGATGGGAACATTCTCCTGGAATATACAGGAGCAGTATTATAGTAGTTATATTCTTGTATATATAAGAGCAGTATTATAGTAGTTATATTCTTGTATATAGGAGACAGTATTATAGTAGTTATATTCTTGTATATAGGGGCAGTATTATAGTAGTTATATTCTTGTATATATAAGAGCAGTATTATAGTAGTTATATTCTTGTATATAGGAGGCAGTATTATAGTAGTTATATTCTTGTATATAGGAGGCAGTATTATAGTAGTTATATTCTTGTATATAGGAGCAGTATTATAGTAGTTATATTCTTGTATATAGGAGGCAGTATTATAGTAGTTATATTCTTGTATATATAAGAGCAGTATTATAGTAGTTATATTTTTGTATATCGGAGGCAGTATTATAGTAGTTATATTCTTGTATATAGGAGCAGTATTATAGTAGTTATATTCTTGTATATAGGAGCAGTATTATAGTAGTTATATTCTTGTATATAGGAGCAGTATTATAGTAGTTATATTCTTGTATATAGGAGGCAGTATTATAGTAGTTATATTCTTGTATATATAAGAGCAGTATTATAGTAGTTATATTCTTGTATATCGGAGGCAGTATTATAGTAGTTATATTCTTGTATATAGGAGCAGTATTATAGTAGTTATATTCTTGTATATAGGAGCAGTATTATAGTAGTTATATTCTTGTATATATAAGAGCAGTATTATAGTAGTTATATTCTTGTATATAGGAGGCAGTATTATAGTAGTTATATTCTTGTATATAGGAGCAGTATTATAGTAGTTATATTATTGTATATATGAGAGCAGTATTATAGTAGTTATATTCTTGTATATAGGAGCAGTATTATAGTAGTTATATTCTTGTATATAGGAGCAGTATTATAGTAGTTATATTCTTGTATATAGGAGCAGTATTATAGTAGTTATATTCTTGTATATAGGAGGAGTATTATAGTAGTTATATTCTTGTATACGGGGCAGTATTATAGTAGTTATATTCTTGTATATAGGAGCAGTATTATAGTAGTTATATTCTTGTATATAGGAGCAGTATTATAGTAGTTATATTCTTGTATATAGGAGGCAGTATTATAGTAGTTATATTCTTGTATATAGGAGGCAGTATTATAGTAGTTATATTCTTGTATATAGGGGCAGTATTATAGTAGATATATTCTTGTATATAGGAGCAGTATTATAGTAGTTATATTCTTGTATATAGGAGCAGTATTATAGTAGTTATATTCTTGTATATAGGAGCAGTATTATAGTAGTTATATACTTGTATATAGGGGCAGTATTATAGTAGATATATTCTTGTATATAGGAGCAGTATTATAGTAGTTATATAGTTGAACATAGGTCCCAACATAGTATCATATCACAAAATAATCCATATTGTCTTACAGAACTGGACCATAAACAATCTTGTTGGACACTACCATCCATTACACATGAAGCAAAAACCTCTTGATATGACGACTTCAATGTTTCCCGGGCTGGAATATACACTGCTCAAAAAAATAAGGGGAACACTTAAACAACACAATGTAACTCCAAGTCACTTGTGTGAAATCCCACTGTCCACTCAGGAAGAACACTGATTGACAATCAATTTCACATGGAACAGACAACAGGTGGAAATTATAGGCAATTAGCAAGACACCCCCAATAAAGGAGTGGTTCTGCATCTGGTGATCACAGACCACTTCTCAGTTCCTATGTTTCCTGGTTGATGTTTTGGTCACTTTTGAATGCTGGCGGTGCTTTCACTCTAGTGGTAGCATGAGACGGAGTCTACAACCCACACAAGTGGCTCAGGTAGTGCAGCTCATCCAGGATGGCACATCAATGCGAGCTGTGGCAAGAAGGTTTGCTGTGTCTGTCAGTGTAGTGTCCAGAGCATGGAGGCGCTACCAGGTGACAGGCCAGTACATCAGGAGACATGGAGGGGGCCGTAAGAGGGCAACAACCCAGCAGCAGGACCACTGCCTCCAGCTTTGTGCAAGTAGGAGCAGGAGGAGCACTGCCAGAGCCCTGCAAAATGACCTCCAGCAGGCAACAAATGTGCATGTGTCCACTCAAACGGTCAGAAACAGAGCGTGAAGGTGGTATGAGGGCCAACGGGGGGTTGTGCTTACAGCCCAACACTGTGCAGGACGTTTGGCATTTGCCAGAGAACACAGAGATTGATATATTTGCCACTGGTATCCTGTGCTCTTCACAGATGAAAACAGGTTCACACTGAGCACATGTGACAGAGTCTGGAGACGCCGTGGAGAATGTTCTGCTGCCTGCAACATCCTCCAGCATGACCGGTTTGGCGGTGGGTCAGTAATGGTGTGGGGTGGCACTTCATTGGGTGGCCGCACAGCCCCCCATATGCTTGCCAGAGGTAGCCTGACTGCCATTAGGTGCAGAGATGACATCCTCCGACCCCTTGTGAGACCATATGCAGGTGCGGTTGGCCCTGGGTTCCGCCTAACACAAGACAATGCTAAACCACATGTGGCTGGAGTGTGTCAGCAGTTCCTACAAGAGGAAGGTATTGATGCTATGGACTGGCCGCCCGTTCCCCTGAATCCGATTGAGCACATCTGGGACGTCTCGCTCCATCCACCACAGACTGTCCAGGAGTTGGCGGATGCTTTAGTCCAGGTCTGGGAGGACATCCCTCAGGAGACCATCCTCCACCTCATCAGGACCATGCCCAGGCATTGTAGGGAGGTCATACGGGCACGTGGAGGCCACACACACTACTGAGCCTCATTGTGACTTGTATTAAGGACATTACATAAAGTTGGATCAGCCTGTAGTGGGGTTTTCCACTGTGATTTTGAGTGTGACTCCATATCCAGACCTCCATGGGTTAATAAATTTGATTTCCATTGATCATTTTTGTGTGATTGTGTTGTCAGCGCATTCAACTATGTAAAGACGAAATATTTCATACGATTAGTTCATTCATTCAGATCTAGGATGTGTTATCTTAGGGTTCCCTTTATATTTTTTGTGTACATTAAAATCCCTTATTTCACATCAAACGGGTCTATAACACAGAGCAGGCGGATTAAGGTAAAATAAGGCAAATCCTGTGACAGTGAGAGTTCGAGTCCAATAAACGCAGAATGTAGAATATTTCATGGCAGTGATATAAAGCTATGTAGAAGAAAGGACTGTCCAGCGCTGGGTTTGCAGATAAAAGCTTGCTTTTATTTGGATATTCCAACAGAAGTCACTTGACAGAGGACAATGTATGTACTATAGTAATATAGAGCTACAGTGGGGATCAAAACTTTGGGCACCCCAGGTAAAAATTTGTATTAATGTGCATAAAGAGGCCAAGGAAAGATGGAAAAATCTCCAAAAGGCATCAAATTACAGATTAGACATTATTATAATATGTCAACAAAAGCTACATTTTATTTCCATCATTTACACTTTCAAAATAACAGAAAACAAAAAATGGCGTCTGAAAAAGTTTGGACCCCCTGCAGAGTTAATATCTTGTACTGCCCCCTTTGGCAAGTATCACAGCTTGTAAACACTTTTTGTAGCTAGCCAAAAGTCTTTCAATTCTTGTTTGAGGTATCTTTGCCCATTCTTCCTTCAAAAAGTCTTCCAGTTCTTTGAGATTTCTGGGCTGTCTGTCACGCACTGCTCTTTTAAGGTCTATCCATAGATTTTCAATTATGTTGAGGTCAGGAGATTGTGAAGGCCATGGCAAAACCTTCAGTTTACGCCTCTTGATGTAACCCCCCGTGGATTTTGAGGTGTGTTTAGGATCATTATCCATTTGTAGAAGCCATCCTCTCATTAACTTCAGCTTTTTCACAGACGGCATCAAGTTAGCATCCAAAATTTGCTGAAATTTTATTGAATCCATTTTTCCTACTACTCGTGAGAGGTTCCCTGTGCCACTGGCTGCAATACAACCCCAAAGCGTGATTGATCCACCCTCATGCTTAACAGTTGGACAGAGGTTCTTTTCATTAAATTCTGTTCCCCTTCTTCTCCAAACGTACCTTTGCTCATTCCGGCCAAAAAGTTCAATTTTAACCTCATCGGTCCACCACAGAACTTGTTTCCAAAATGCATCAGGCTTGTCTATATGTTCATTTGCAAAGTTCAAATGCTGATTTTTGTGGTGAGGACGTAGAGAAGGTTTTCTTCTGATGACTCTTCCATGAAGACCATATTTGTACAAGTATCTCTTTATAGTGGAATAGTGTACCACAACTCCATTGTCTGCCAGATCTTTCTGGAGGGATTGTGCAGTCAAACGTGGGTTTTGAATTGTTTTTCTCACAATCCTGCGAGCTGCTGTTCTGTCTGATATTTTTCTTGGTCTTCCAGATCGTGCTTTAACTTCCACTGTTCCTGATGACTGCCATTTCCTAATTACATTCCGAACAAAGGATATTGACATCTGAAAACGTTTTGCTATCTTCTTATAGCCTTCTCCAGCTTTGTGAGCGTCAACTATTTTCAGTTTCAGATTTCTAGACTTAGAAGAACCCATGGTGCTGATTGTTGGGGCAAGGTCAGATGAGTCTGGGCATTTAAAACCTTTGAGATTGACATCACCCAGTCTTCCCAGATGATAAATGAGAACAATCCATGACACTGGCAGGTCTCAGCTTTGCAAAGGGGGCAGTGCATGCTATAAATTCTGCAGGGTGCCCAAACTTTTGCAGACGCCATTTTTTTTGTTTTCTGTTATTTTGAAAGTGTAAATGATGGAAATAAAATGTAACTTTTGGTGACATATTATAAGAATGTCTAATCTGTAATTTGATGCCTTTTGGAGATTTTTCCATCTTTCCTTGGCTTCTTTATTAACATTAATACACATTTTTACCTGGGGTGCCCATACTTTTGCTCCCCACTGTATGTAATATTGTAATAGAGATATGTATTATAGTAATATAGAGCTATGTAATATGTTGATATAGGTAATATTGTAATATAGAGATTAGTAATATATATTTTTTTTGTTTCTTTTCAGGGGAGAAAACATTGAAGCTCTATTAATAGTCGACTCTTTCACGGTCGCTAATTGTTAATCCGATATTTGACTCCAGGTCCCCGCAGCGCCGATGGAAGCCGAGAGGGCAGATTAGGCCAATGTCCTCACAAGGTGGCCTCTCTCCCCCGCTAAATAGGAACCTTGTTTAATAATCTTTCAGTGGAGGCCGAGATGTAAGGAGACTTCTTTTTTTTTTCTTCTCTCTCTCTCTCTCTCATGACATTTTAAATGACTGGGGGTCTGCGGCGTTACAGTACGGCACTGTTACATGCACGTATGATGTCATCGCGAGGGGGGCAGGTATAGGAGAAGCGCTTTCATTACTGCTTGGAGCCCGGCCAGCACTTTTCAGTGTCTACCACAGAGAATTAGGTCACATTGCGCTTCGTGTAACCCGATGCAGAAAATATGGTGACTTTAATAGAGAGACAATTCACGTATCGAATCATCTTAATAAAGGAAATAAATGACTGGTCGAAGGCCAGGAGGAGGATGAGATTATCTTTTTATTTTTAGGGGGGAATCGGATCAATCTGAACGGTCTTTATTGGGAACTTTTTGTGGAAATGGCGACACCTAGTGGCTAAAGTTCACTTTGCAGCCTGGTATAAATTTAAACCAATGTTTTCTTAACAGTTTGTCTTTTGCTGTTGCATAACTACAACTCCCAGTATGTCCGGGCAGCCGAAGGCTGTCCGGACATGCTGGGAGTTGTAGTTTTGCAACAGCTGGAGGTACCCTGGTTTAAAACACTGCTATAGTTTTGCAACAGCTGGAGGCACCCTGGTTTGAAAACACTGCTATAGTCCCAGCATGCCCTGACAGCTGTAGGCCAGCGGTTACCAACCATGGTGCCTCCAGCTGTTGCAAAACTATAACTCCGATCATGCCCTAACATCCTTAAACGAGTATTTTCCAACCAATGTGCCTCCAGCTGTTGCAAAACTACAACTCCCAGCATGCCCGAACATCCTTAGGTGAGTATTTCCCAACCAGTGAGCCTCTAGCTGTTGCAAAACTACAACTCCCAGCATTCCCAGACAGCCTTTGGGCAGTGTTTCCCTAACAGAGTGCCTCCAGCTGTTGCAAAACTACAACTTCCGGCATGCAAGTACATGTTTTGGCCAATGTTTCCCAACCAGAGTGCCTCCAGCTGTTGCAAATCTACAACTTCCAGCATGCCCAGACAGCCAACGGCTGTCTGGGCATGCTAGTTGTAGTTTTGCAACAGCTGGAGGTACCCTGGTTGAAAAACGCCAGTCTACAGTCTTGCCGGATTGTCACTGGGAATAAGATAGGGCCAGAAACAAAACCCCCAAAAAATGCTGGGAGTTGTAGTTTTACAACAGCTGGAGGCACACTGGTTGGAAAACCCTGGCCAAAGGCTGTCCGGGCATGTGGGGGTTGTAGTTTTGAAACAGTTGGAGGCACCCTGGTTGAAAAACATTGAGATAGGGGATAAATAGTTGATCAGTGGGTGTCTGATCACTGGGACACCCCACCAATCATGAGAACAGAGATCAACTGTCCTTTGAGTGAATGTAGCGACCGTGTATAAACTCGACCCCCCCACTCCATTTATTCTCTATGGGGCTTCCCAACATTGCCAAGCGCTGAACTGTATATTATTTGTAATTCTTAAAGACTAGCGATTTCCAAACAGTGTGTCTCCAGCTGTTACAAAACTACAACTTCAAGCATGCCTGGACAGCCAAAAGATCGAGGCATGCTGGGAGTTGTAGTTTTGCAACAGCTGGAGACACACTGTTTGGAAAACCCTGTTATAGACAGTGAATTCATTCCATTGACTCTGGGGCCAGTTGACCTCAAGTCTTGTGATCAGTGTGGGCCTCAGGATAACCTTGTAAAGGAGTTATCCAGGATTGGAAAAAACATAGCTGCTTTCATTTAGAAACTGCGCCATTTTTGTCTTCAGTTTGTGTTCGGTATTGCTGCTCAGTTCCATTAAAGTGAATGGAGCCGAGTTCTAATACCACGTCCTAACCTGAGGAAGAGTGGCGCTTTGTTTTGTAGAGCCATAAATCATATTTGGAACCACACCGAGCTGTATTAGGGCTTGTTTTTTATAGGACAGTCAGGCATGACTAAGGTAGACAGAAACCCGTCTGTTTTCTTACTTGTGCTTTCATTCTGTTGTATTACCCATCTGCCTGATTACAGGTTTTAGAAGTTTTTTTTAATAGATTTGGAATAAAAATGCCTTTGGATGGGTTTATGAAAACTGGAATCTTATGAACTACAGGTGGAGGTGAGACGACCATCTTTTCATTTGGGTTGTACTTTAATGGTGCTTTAAATTTTAACATAAAATGCAACATGACGAAAAAGAATTAACTAGGCAGGCTTGGTGCACACTGCGTTTTTACGCTATGGTGTACAGCCCAAAAATTCGCTACAATCCCTTTATTTTTTTTTATTTTTTTACAGCAATATCTGTTTCTAGCATCTTATAATGTTCTATGTTAAATGGAGACAAAAAAGCAGCATAAAGCCACATTTAATTGAAAAAAATGTTTAAAATAATTTTTTTTTTTTTTATATATCTATAAAAATAAGGCAGTTGTGCTACTTTTTTAATGCTTCGTGCAGTAAAAATTATGTTTTTTTTATTCGGTGAGTCAGAGTGATTAGAGAAATCCCACTTTTTTTATGTTTCATTACTTTAATAAAAAAACATAAAAGTTATAAGATTATATACGGTATGTTATTTATTAGCTTTTTTTTTTTTTTTTTTTACACTAATTCTGAACCTCATATCTTTGTTTTTTGCACCTAGGAGCAGTGGCCAGTTGGTTCCAGGGTGATCTGTAGTTTTTATTGGTGTCATTTTGGGGTAGATGTGACTTTTTGATCACTTTTTAAATTCACGTTTTCCTGGGAGGCAAATGACCAAACAAAAACAAGAAAAGAAAAAACGAAAAAAAAAAAAACAACAACTAGCTCAAGTTTTTATTTTATTTTTTTGTGGTATTCATCATGCACCATATAATGCTATATTTTTATAGTCCAGGCATTATTTATGTAAAGAATATTTTGGGGTAGATGTGACTTTTTGATCACCTTTTAAATTCACGTTTTCCTGGGAGGTAAATGACGAAGCAGAAACAAGAAGAAAAAAAAAACAAAAAGAAAAAAAAAACAACTAGCTCAAGTATTTTTTTTTTTTTGTGGTGTTTATTATGCTATATTTTGTTAGTCCAGGCATTTTTTATGTAAAGAATATGAAAAAGAGGAATCTGTTATATTTAATTTTTTTTTACATTTTTCAACATATTTCCCCTTTAATTTAATTATTTATTAATTTTTTTAAATGATCATTTAGCGCTTAATGTTTAGGAGCGGCAGGCACTGTGTGATCCCTTCTACTGTACACTGCAATACTAATGTATGTATACTAATTAATACTTCGCTATTGCTAAGAACTATCATTTTGCTGTCACAGAAGGACAATCCTGGCAGCCACAAAGGCAGCATAAGATCAAAGCGCCATGATATGCAGATTGTCAGATGGGACCCGTATTAAAGGGGTACTCCACTGGCCAGCGTTTGGAACATTTAGTTGCAGGGGTAGCGTTGTGTGTGCGTTATGGGGGTGAGCCACGCCCCCTCGCGACATCAGGCCACGCCCCTCAATGCAAGTCTCAACGCTGTGTGCGCTTTTTGGGGGCATGGCCTGACAGCACAAGGGGCGTGGCCGACCCCGCAACACACACACAGAGTTGAGACTTGCATTGAGGGGCGTGGCCTGATGTCACAAGGGGGCATGGCCGAGAACCACAACGCACACACAACGCGACCCCCCGCAACTAAATGTCCCCAATGCTGGCCAGTGGAGTACCCCTTTAAGGATAGAACAACCAGGATGCTGCAGCTGCTATTAAAGGGGTATTCCAGGAAAAAACTTTTTTTCTTATATCAACTGGCTCCAGAAAGTTAAACAGATTTGTAAATTACTTCTATTAAAAAATCTTAATCCTTTCAATAATTATCAGCTGCTGAAGTTGAGTTGTTCTCTTCTGTCTGGCAACAGTGCTCTCTGCTGACAACTCTGCTTGTCTCGGGAACTGCACAGAGTAGAAGAGGTTTGCTATGGGGATTTGCTTCTAAACTGGGCGGTTCCCGAGACACGTGTCATCAGAGAGCACTTAAGACAGAAAAGAACAACTCAACTTCAGCAGCTCATAAGTACTGAAAGGATTAAGATTTTTTAATAGAAGTCATTTACAAATCTGTTTAACTTTCTGGAGCCAGTTGATATATAAAAAAAAGTTCTTTCCTGGATAACCCCTTTAATCGCTGCATCTAGGCAGGGACTGGAGTAGGTTCAGGACCACAGATGTACATGTAAACCTGAGGACACTTGCCTTTAGTTGGGGTTTTTGTCAATGGGCTCCACACCCTCGCGGAGCAGAGAGTGAACTTCGGGCCCCATTAGAATCCGTTATCGGCATCTAGAATAAAAACAAGACACAAATCTCCGTTTCCAATCGCTTTTACTCTTCCCGCTCTCCATCTCTGGTACATACACGATTGTGACCGACATGAGGACATGGAGACTATGGGGACATATATATATATATATATATATATATATATATATATATAGAGAGAGAGAGAGAGACTCTACACAAAAATAATAGACTTCTGAGGATGAGACTGAACGCGTAGTTTTATGTGATGACCGTGGGGGCTGTGCGGCCCGTCCGCTCCTCTAGTTTGGAGAGTTTCAGTGCAATGGTGACCAGGGGGGCCAACATGTCCTGCGGGGGGAGAGAGAAAGGGGAGTCATTCATTACATGTAGCCACAACAGCGCAGGTCCCACATTTACGGACAAATATAAAGGGTCAAGTAATATTAAAGGAGTATTCCAAAAGGACAGGGGATAAGATGTATGATCGCAGGGGTCCCGTTGCTGGGGACCCCCATGATCTTGGATCCTCCGAGACAGGGGAAGCCCCCTCAATGCAAGTCTATGGGAGGGTGCGTGACGGCCGTCACGCACCCTCCCATAGACTTGCATTGAGGGGGCGGAGCGTGACATCATGAGGGGGCGGGGCTATGACGTCACAAGCTCCCGGCGCCAGCGTTCGGAACAGTACGGAGCAGCGGAGTACCCCTTTAAGTTTGCACCACAAATGTGACAACAATGAATGGACATACACAGACACGCGTGCGGTTATATACGAGGATCATAGGTTGTGCAGCTACACGCGCCATTTTTTTTTATGGCATTTGACATATCGTTGGATTTTCCAATTTGGATGTAAAAAAGAAAAAAACAAGTGAAAATTCTTCATTCCCCCCCCCCCCCCCCCCAATATCCCATTCTATAATACTCGACCCGCCATGTGTCAGAGCTGCCTAAAACGACAGGAAACGCGACCGTAGCCAAAAACCACAGCAGAGAACAGGAAGGAATTCGAGTTTTGGCAGCGGACGGCAGAGACGCTATCTCGGGAGCATAAGAAAGACATTAGGAATTAAGAACTTGTTAAAAAGGTTTGATTCCGGCGCGGCTCTGCGCTACAATAAACCGCGGCGCACGAGTAACAAGGGCATTGTGGGTTTACAAAAGGTTAATTGTGCTTAATCCGCCAGGTAGGAGGCAAAAGTTTATTAAAATGTCATTCACATTGTAAAAAACTAAATTAGGTTATGTCGCTTTTCACGCGGGGAACAATTCACTGGCACTGGGAGTGGGGGGTAAGGGAAGAGAAGTGCAGGTGCGGGTAACCGGAGGAGCTGGAGGGATCCGCAGATACATTTCCTGTTTGGGAACCTCTACGTTTACAAGCAGTAAATGAGGGATTTGAAGGCGACAAACTACACCCTGAATTCCAGCAAATCGTACGGGTGGTGACATAGGATGCCACAGTGCCAGCTCCACCTCTATGGGGCCCGAGAGGGAGCCTGGCAATGAGCCAGTCTACCCACAAGTGCAGATGCTTAAAGGGGTACTCCACTGGAAAACATTTATTTTTTTTTAACTGGTGCCAGAACGTTAAATAGATGTGTAAATGACTTCTATTTAAAAATCTTAATCCTTCCAGTACTTATCATCTGCTCTTTTATTTCCTTTCTGTCTGACCAGTGCTCTTTGCTGACACCTCTGTCCATGTCAGGAACTGTCCAGAGTAGGAGCAAATCCCCTCAGCAAACCTCTCCTGCTCCGGACAGTTCCCGACATGGACAGAGGTGTCAGCAGAGAGCACTGTGGTCGGACAAAAAGGAAATTCAAAAAGAAAAGAACTTTCTGTGAAGCATACCGCAGCTGATAAGTACTGGAAGGATTGAGATTTCTATATAGAAGTAATAACAAATCTGTTTAACTTTCTGGCACCAGTTGCTTAAAAAAAAAAATCCAGGGGAGTACCCCTTTAAACAAAATGTAACGCCAGGAATTCTTCTGCACTTGGTTGGAAGTGGAGGAACCATCATGTGAAGAGCAAAATATGGGCATTTCATGCCAGTCAGGAGCCCCCAATTCCATATGGTCCTGGTCACTCACTCTAAGCCAGTGAGTCTTTGGGATTGTCACTCACGAGTGGGGAGAGAAGCACGCGGCAGAGTCCACTACTCTACCCTCTTGTTCTAGCCAAAGGCTGTCTGTCCGGGCATGCTGGGAGTTGTAGTTTTGCAGCTGGAGGCATAGCGCTTGATAAAACACTGCCCAAGGACATGTCAAATTTTTATTAGCATTTTAAGACTTCAACCCATCACTAGAAGAGGGTAGAGATGGGTGCACGGCCGCACGCTTTTCTCAGAGGTGGTGCTGTTTTTGGAAGAGGTCAGCTTTGTTTTTTTTTTTTATCCTGGATAACCCCTTTGACTTAAAGGGGTACTCCAGTGAAAACCTTTTTACTTTTAAATCATCTGGTGGCAGAAAGTTAAACATATTTGTAAATTACTTCTATTAAAAAATCTTAATCCTTCCTGTACTTATTAGCTGCTGAATACTACAGAGGAAATTATTTTCTTTTTGGAATGCTCTCTGATGACATCACGACCACAGTGCTCTCTGCTGACTTTATAATAATAATAATTATAACGCTTTATTTATTGTTGTCCTTCGTGGGATTTGAACCCAAGTCCCCAGCACTGCAAGGCAGCAGTGCTAGCCACTGAGCCACCATGCTGCCCTTAGCATACATCTGCTGTGCATGGTTGCTAAAATGGACAGAGATGTCAGCAGAGAGCACTGTGTTCGTGATGTCATCAGTGTTCCAAAAAGAAAGGAATTTCCTCTGTAGCATTCAGCAGCTAATAAGTACTGGAAGGATTAAGATTTTTTAATAGAAGTAATTTACAAATAAGTTTAACTTTCTGCCACCAGTTGATTTAAAAGAAAAAAGGTTTTCACCGGAGTACCCCTTTAAGGGGGGGGCTCCACTGGCCAGTGTTTGGAATGATGTTTTGGCGCTGCAGGGGGTGGCCACGCTCCCTCGTGACATCACGGCCACACACCCTCAATGCAAGTCTATGGGAGGGGGCGTGACGCAGTCACGCCCCCTCCCATAGGCTTGCATTGAGGGTGTGTGGCCGTGATGTCACAAGGGGCATGGTCAACCACCGCAGCACAAAAACAGTGTGCGCAACATCTATTTCCAAACGCTGGCCAGCGGAGTACCCCTTTAACAAGCTTCCAGGCCATCAACACAGCCCAGACATCCATTTTCCAGCATAATGTTTCTGGGAAGCATTGATAACATTTCCGACAGAACAGACTGTGCAGGTGGATGCTGTAGGTAGCATCAATACAGCACATGACCTACCTGAGGGTCCTCGTATATTTTGGGGATGTCCTTCTCGTAGCTGTCTATATACAGCCGAATAGTTGCTCCGGCGCTGCCGGTGCCGCTCAGTCTGTAGATGATGCGGGAGCCATCGGTAAAGATGATCCTTAAGCCCTAATGACAGTTTGGTACAATGTTTAATATGATGATATAAGGTGAAGGAGGTGAAGTTTTGCTACAGTCTCAGGTAGGAGAACAGCTCTCTACAGAATAAATACAATATAAAAAAATACAGAAACAATATATAGAAAAAAAAAGTATATATTATAATTTTTTATTATTATTATTATTATTAATAAGACAACAATAATGATAATATTTAATGATGATTGATCATAACAATAAAATAATAATAGTAATAATTATTATTATATATTATATATATATATATAGTTTTTTTTTAAATAAATATAATTATTATTATTATGACAATAATAATGATAATAATAACAATATTTGATGAAGATTCATTATTACAATAATAATAATAATGATAATAATAATAATTATAATAATAATGATAATAATAACAATGATAATGATAACAATAATAATAATAATAACAATAATAATGACAATAATAATAATGACAATAATAATAATGATAATAATAATAATGATAATAATAATAATGATAATAATGATAATGATAATAATAATGATAATAATGATAATAATGATAATAATAATAATGATAATAATAATAATAATAATGATAATAATAATACCTGGTTCCTTGAGATACTTCCATCCACTGGATCGCTGTACTCAAAGTTATCAGCTTTGTCCACCGTGTAAACTTTATCCCCCACAGAGAACTTCTGCCCAATAAAGGAGCGATCAAACATGATGGCCTCCAGGTCCTTCATCATTTTGTTGGCTCCATCTGAATCAACTTCTTCATAGTCGTATCTACAACAGGATACAAGGAAAGACATGAATGTGCAGAAGTGTATTGACTGAAACCCCAAAAACAACCCAACACCAACATAATAGTAATAATTTATATTCATACAACATTACATTACATATCATGTACTACTGCAACTGTAGAATAGTGAGTGCAGTATAATACAGGATATAACTCAGGATCAGTACAGGATAAGTAATGTAATGTATGTACACAGTGACCTCACCAGCAGAATAGTGAGTACAGCTCTGGAGTATAATACAGGATATAACTCAGGATCAGTACAGGATAAGTAATGTAATGTATGTACACTGTGACCTCACCAGCAGAATAGTGAGTACAGCTCTGGAGTATAATACAGGATATAACTCCGGATCAGTACAGGATAAGTAATGTAATGTATGTACACTGTGACCTCACCAGCAGAATAGTGAGTACAGCTCTGGAGTATAATACAGGATATAACTCAGGATCAGTACAGGATATAATGTAATGTATGTACACAGTGACCTCACCAGCAGAATAGTGAGTACAGCTCTGGGGTATAATACAGGATATAACTCAGGATCAGTACAGGATAAGTAATGTAATGTATGTACACAGTGACCTCACCAGCAGAATAGAGAGTACAGCTCTGGGGTATAATACAGGATATAACTCAGGATCAGTACAGGATAAGTAATGTATGTACACAGTGACCTCACCAGCAGAATAGTGAGTACAGCTCTGGAGTATAATACAGGATATAACTCAGGATCAGTACAGGATAAGTAATGTAATGTATGTACACAGTGACCTCCCCAGCAGAATAGTGAGTACAGCTCTGGAGTAGAATACAGGATATAACTCAGGATCAGTACAGGATAAGTAATGTAATGTATGTACACAGTGACCTCACCAGCAGAATAGTGAGTACAGCTCTGGAGTATAATACAGGATATAACTCAGGATCAGTACAGGATAAGTAATGTAATGTATGTACACAGTGACCTCCCCAGCAGAATAGTGAGTACAGCTCTGGAGTAGAATACAGGATATAACTCAGGATCAGTACAGGATAAGTAATGTAATGTATGTACACAGTGACCTCACCAGCAGAATAGTGAGTACAGCTCTGGGGTATAATACAGGATATAACTCAGGATCAGTACAGGATAAGTAATGTAATGTATGTACACAGTGACCTCACCAGCAGAATAGTGAGTACAGCTCTGGAGTATAATACAGGATATAACTCAGGATCAGTACAGGATAAGTAATGTAATGTATGTGCACAGTGACCTCACCAGCAGAATAGTGAGTACAGCTCTGGAGTATAATACTGGATATAACTCAGGATCAGTACAGGATAAGTAATGTAATGTATGTACACAGTGATCTCACCAGCAGAATAATGAGTGCAGCTCTGAAGTATAATACAAGAAGTAACTATGGCTCAGTGACTGCACCTTTATGAAGAATATCGCTGGTAAACATTTGGTAGATAACTAGGTTTATTTTAGCAGATGATTCTATAGATGAAGATCTGGACTTAGTGAGACTATTACCTGGTGAAGAAATTACGTCCGTATTTTTGCCAGTGATCTTTCAGGATGACTTCTACGCTCTGTTTCCGTGTAGCAATGATGGATAACCAGGCGAGAACAGCCCACAATCCGTCCTTTTCCCTGATGTGATCCGACCCTGTCAGGATTCAAGCAATAAAAGTGAATGTTATAGAGAAGAATCCACTGAGGTTTGTACAACTGCAAAATGATCCTTCACATTAGGAGATGTCGGGCGGCTAGAAGCCTCCATGTTACTAAGCAGGACCCGGTCCTATATCCATAGGGCCACCTCTACATTACAGGGGGGGCTCCTACAACATTGGGACATATCTGGTTGCCATCAGTCCTCACACAACAGAGCTCTTGCTTCCAGCAGTAAAGAGGTCAGGTACGTGTGGTCACATTTAACTAAAATGAATGAAAGTGATGTACAGTGGTCCCTCAAGTTACAATATTAATTGGTTCCAGGACGACCATTGTATGTGAAACCATTGTATGTTGAGACCATTGTATGTTGAGACCATAACTCTATGGAAACCTGGTAATTGGTTCTGAAGCCCCAAAATGTCATCCAAAAATAGGAAAAAGTGAGGAAGAAAAATAAGTAGATAACTAATAAAGATAAAGCAAATCCTTGTATATAATAGTAAGGCTGTGTTCACACGATTTCGCTATACGGTCACCTATGTCTCATTCATTTGAAGGAGCCGAACGGAGTCAGATAGTGGCTCATTTTTGCCCCGTATCTGGTTTTGTGACCGGACCTAAAACCGTGGTATGAATGAGATACGGGTAGCGTCCAGCGGGAATACGGGAGCACCAGGAGTTCCCCGTATAGCTCCCCGTATAGCTAAAACGTGGTGTGAATGCACCCGAATAAAGATCTGCTGGAGCTGTAATCACTGTCTATGTAGAGGACAGGAGCTTCTTCAGGATCCTGTACAGTACACAGTGTCCTAAAAAAGTAACATGGAGCCGCCCTCACCTGGTGTCCAAAGAAGCAGCCAATCCTGGTACAGGTAAAGAGTACAGAAAATGTAATATCTCCCTGTGATGTAGGGGGCGCTACCAGACAACAGTCAGTGCATACACTTCAGTAATACAGGTAAAGAGTAGTACAGATCATGTAATACCTCCCTGTACTGTAGGGGGCGCTACCAGACACCAGTCAGTGCATGCACTTCAGTAATACAGGTAAAGAGTAGTACAGAACATAGTGCATGCACTTCAGTAATACAGGTAAAGAGTAGTACAGAACATGTAATACTACCCTGTACTGTAGGGGGAACTACCAGACACCAGTCAGTGCATACACTTCAGTAATACAGGGGTTTTACCAGTAAATGTCCATTCTGATTGGTCGGTTCTTCCGGCCATTGACACGTTTCACAGATCTGGACTGTCTGTAGAATTGTATGGTGATTCTGGTTTCAAGTTACAATGGTCCAGAAAAGACAATTGTATGTTGTAACTATTGTATGTTGAGGCCATTGTAAGTTGAGGGGGCGTGGCCGTGACGTCACAAGCTTCCGTCCCGCATTGCCAGTCATCCGGCCCAGAGCGAAGTTTGCTCCGTGCATCGGATGTCTGGGGTGCTGCAGCCAAGATCGCAGGGTTCCCCAGCAGCAGGACCCCAGCGATCAGACATCTTATCCCCTATCATTCAAGTGTTCACTCTGGCTACATACACCCCAGACATCTCCCCCGAAAAGAGACGCGGTCACGCTACAAATAGACCCGAGAATATCGTCCAATAATAACTTCATGACTCCTTTGTGTAGCACAAACATTACCCAGTCCATTACCAGTCATAGGAAAGTTTTGGCTTGGATACATTTCCATATAAAATGCTGAATTTAATTTGTACATCTGTAAAATAATAAAAAATAAACAATAAAAAAAAAGTGTCCCGCAAATCAGTCGCCAAATCAAATGTTTATGTACAAAAGGTCCCGGTAGGAAGGGAAGTGCGCGGTTAGTCTGTAGCCGAGCACCGACTTATACCAGCAATGTTCATACATCACAATAATTCTGTCTGTGCCAACAGGGAACGTGCTGGGAAAAAACGGAACGGATTCCGGAAATAGATAAACGCGGCTTCTGTCAAGTGCAGCCTACACTGAGAGGAGACATGACACCCCGATGCGCAGTGCAGGGGTTGATGTCACTAATCAGCGCGTACGGCAGTAGTGCAGAGGAGATTGCTGCGTGGAACAGGTTAGTATCTGTTTCTGTTCTCTACTGGCTCAAAGGGGGTGGGTCTACCTACCAATATACCTGGCTACCTAAATACCTACCTACATACCCAGCTACCTAATTACCTGGCCACCTAACTACCTAAATTCCTTGTTACAGAACTACCTATCTTCCTACCTGGCTACCTAACTGCCTAGCTAGCTACCTGGATACTTACATACCTGACTACATAATTACAAATCTACCAACATACCTGGCTAAATAACTACCTAGCTACCTACATGCCTGGCTACCTGCCTACCTACATATGTGGCTTCCTAACTACCCACCTGGTTAACTACATACTTGCCCTTTTTCTGTGCAGGACACCAAGGATTACAGTTTGGGGACCTATAGATGGGGAGATTGTGTACAGGTGAGGAGGGCACTGGAAAAATGCGGAGTCTAACATGTTTGTCCTTCAGATGCTGAAGAGATGAGTTTTGGCTGGAAAAAGTTGACATGCCGGTCTGATCCGGATGGCAGTCTCTCACAGAGGGTCCTTGCTTTACTTGGCCCAGGGGCCCTGAATGTTGTGAGTCCACCCCTGTACATACATTACCTATCCTGAGTTATATCCTGTATTATACTCCAGAGCTGTACTCACTATTCTGCTGGTGAGGTCACTGTGTATATACATTACATTACTTATCCTGTACTGATCCTGAGTTATATCCTGTATTATACTCCATATCTGCACTCACTATTCTGCTGGTGAGGTCACTGTGTACATACATTACATTACTTATCCTGTACTAATCCCGAGTTATATCCTGTATTATACTCCAGAGCTGTACTCACTATTCTGCTGGTGAGGTCACTATGTACATACATTACATTACTTATCCTGTACTGATCCCGAGTTATATCCTGTATTATACTCCAGAGCTGTACTCACTATTCTGCTGGTGGGGTCACTGTGTACATACATTACATTACTTATCCTGTACTGATCCTGAGTTATATCCTGTATTCTCCAGAGCTGTACTCACTATTCTGCTGGTGGGGTCACTGTGTACATACATTACATTACTTATCCTGTACTGATCCTGAGTTATATCCTGTATTATACTCCAGAGCTGTACTCACTATTCTGCTGGTGAGGTCACTGTGTACATACATTACATTACTTATCCTGTACTGATCCTGAGTTATATCCTGTATTATACTCCAGAGCTGCACTCACTATTCTGCTGGTGAGGTCACTGTGTACATACATTACATTACTTATCCTGTACTGATCCTGAGTTATATCCTGTATTATACCCCAGAGCTGTACTCACTATTCTGCTGGTGGGGTCACTGTGTACATACATTACATTACTTATCCTGTACTGATCCTGAGTTATATCCTGTATTATACTCCAGAGCTGTACTCACTATTCTGCTGGTGGGGTCACTGTGTACATACATTACATTACTTATCCTGTACTGATCCTGAGTTATATCCTGTATTATACTCCAGAGCTGTACTCACTATTCTGCTGGTGAGGTCACTGTGTACATACATTACATTACTTATCCTGTACTGATCCTGAGTTATATCCTGTATTATACCCCAGAGCTGTACTCACTATTCTGCTGGTGAGGTCACTGTGTACATACATTACATTACTTATCCTGTACTGATCCTGAGTTATATCCTGTATTATACCCCAGAGCTGCACTCACTATTCTGCTGGTGAGGTCACTATGTACATATATTACATTACTTATCCTGTACTGATCCTGAGTTATATCCTGTATTATACCCCAGAGCTGTACTTACACTCACCTAACTTTTAATGTAGATTGAGATGTAGATGATAAAATTGCATTTAAAAGGGTGAATCATAAAGGAGTTCCCCGCTGACCATGTGAATAAAGAGGTTGCGGCTGGTAAACAATACGGCACTGTTCTGGGGTCCATGAAGGATCACGGTTCTCTCTTTACTTTAGTTGGCTGATCAGTGGTGGTAAGAGAAGTTGGGCCTCCTCCGATCCCATATTAATGGTCTCCCCCGGAGAGCCCCTTAAATCCCAACCCTATCCCGATTCCCCAGCGTCATGTTGTGATTAACCCCCGAGGATTGCATCTTACCGGTTCCGAAGCTTTCCTCTCCGCACAGCGAGAGTTTATTTGCATCCATTAAATTTCCAAAGAATTTCCACCCGGTGGGGGTCTCGTATAAAGCGATCTTTGTAGCTTTTGCCACTCTAAAAAAAATAAAAAAAATAAAAGCAGGGAATGAAAACAGTGGATTATGGTTTTCACGGCTCCGCTCGGGGTAGTTAGCGGCGCTCGCTCTAATTAAGCTCCGGGTTTTCTTTTTTTTTTATTTTTGCTTTGCGAAGTGTTTTTACTTCATATATTTTTTTTAATGAAAGAAAAAAAGGTTTCACGCGCCGACATGACACGTAATAAACACGGAGAGTTTTTAAAGTTTTATGGACTTACAAATCCAGGCCTCGGCTTTCTCACAATTTTTATTTTCCCCATCGTCATAGTGACAAGGGGACGGAGGAGAAATACAAGGACGTGTGTGTTTGGCCGGTCACATACTTTATAATCTGGACTCTTATTTATTAAAATGTCAAAATCCGACAGGTTCTGGGGTTATAACAGGGTTTCCCAACCAGGGCGCCTCCAGCTGTTGCAAAACTACAACTCCCAGCATGCCCGGACAGCCATCGGCTGTCCGAGCATGCTGGGAGTTGTAGTTTTGCAACAGCTGGAGGCACCCTGGTTGGGAAACCCTGCTGTATCATTTAAATGGGAACAAGTCCTATAGTGCGAATGTTCAATGTGGGGTCTAGTAAGATGTCTCCAATACACCGAACGTTTAAAGGGGTACTCCCCTGGAAAACTTTTTTTTTTTAATCAACTGGTGCCAGAAAGTTAAAACAGATTTGTAAATTACTTCTATTTAAAAATCTTAATCCTTCCAGTACTTATCAGCTGCTGTGTTATGATCCGCAGGAAGTTCTTTTCTTTTTGAATTTCCTTTCTGTCTGACCACAGTGCTCTGTGCTGATACCTCTGTCCATTTTAGGAACTGTCCAGAGTAGGAGCAAATCCCCATAGCAAACCTTTTCTGCTCTGGACAGTTCCTAAAATGGACAGAGGTATCAGCAGAGAACACTGTGGTCAGACAGAAAGGAAATTCAAAAAGAAAAGAACTTCCTGTGGAGCATAACACAGCAGCTAATAAGTACTGGAAGGATTAAGATTTTAAATAGAAGTAATATACAAATCTGTTTTAACTTTCTGGGACCAGTTGATTTAAAAAAAAAAAAAAAATATTATAATATATATATATATATATATATATATATATATATATATATATATATATATTTCCAGTGGAGTATGTCTTTAAAGGAGACCTACCCGAAGAAAAAAAGACTCTTTAAAGGGGTACTCAGGCATTAGGTAAAAAAAAACTAAAAATGATGCATGAGCATATAACATATTTATTTTTTAATTAAAAAATTCCAAAATTAAAAGGACAACTGTAGTGCAAGACTTTTATATAATGCTGTGTCCGGGCTGCAAAAATAAACAAAATAAACTTTAACATACCTTCCTACGTTCCCCCGTCGGTCCGGTACGGGCCTCAAGGTCCGAACCTCATTCAACGGGTACGTCGCAGAGCCGTCGGCGTATCACCGGCCACAGGGATGTCCCACCCCAGCCGGTGATCGGCTGAGCACACTGTCATGTACGAAGCCGGCCAGAGCTCCTTACTTACATGACAGTGGGCTCAGCCTATCACCGGCCGGGGTGGGACATCGCTGCGGCCAATGATACGCCGACGGCTCTGCGACGTCCCCGTCCCCAGGAAGTTGAATGAGGTTCGTACCGGACCGACGGGGGAACGTAGGAAGGTATGTTAAAGTTTATTTTGTTTATTTTTGCAGCCCGGACACAGCATTATATAAAAGTCCTGCACTACAGTTGTCCTTTAAAATTATTCAACACTAAACACGTTACCTGTCCAGCGCTCCACTGGTTGGCATGCTCCTGGCAAATCCACGAACACCCGTCTGCTGGAAGTATGGAATACTAAAAATATTCGCTGCAATTACAGCCACAGAGTCCGATGGGTTAACAAAGAAGGCGTTTTTGCCAAGAATCATGTTCCGGTCCTGATGACAAGAAGAGAAAAAATTTGATAAGTAATTAAAGGGGTACTCCGGTTCTCCAGCTTTCTTAACATTTTGTGCAGAACGCACGGAGCCGGAGGCTGTGATCGTGATTTCACATCCACGACCCCTCGTAACGTCGCACCACGCCCCCTCCATTCATGTCATAGGCATGAATGGAGGGGGCGTAATGTGACGTCACGAGGGGGCGTGGCCGTGAAATCACGACCACAGAAACCCGGTGTATGTTTACAACGCCGGGTGCTGCGGGAGATCGCTGGAGGCCCCCGCGATCAGACACAATATCCCCTATCCTTTGGAAGAAGCTATCTGACTGTGACCATTGTCAGCCATATTGACGCTAATTAAAGGAAATCTGTCATCAGTGGGAGGTCCGCAGCATCAGCACGGACTCGCTTACGTCATTCTGTTTTTTACCAGATGAATGAAGTAATGATATGTAGTTTTTCCTTGGAAGTAAATTGAAAGGAAAAGAAAAATCTTTCCATGGAATCCAACCTACCCCATCTCCATCAAAGGCTGCGCCAAAGTCATGTTCTCCGCTCTTCATTATCTCTACCAATTCGGATGCATAAGTTAAGTTTGGATCAGGATGTTTTCCCCCAAAATCCTCCAGTGGGGTGGAGTTTAATGCAGAGTTTGCAGGGGCACCAAGCTCCTCACAAAGAATCTTTTTTACATAGGGTCCAACAACTGTTTAAAAACAGAAAAGCAAGTTCTTATCTGGAATCATTATATATACACACAGGGATGTGGAATTTCTATCGCCCGACGCCCGGGACTAGCAGTTTTGGGCGCCGGGCAGGCGAATTTGTCCGGCCCTTAGCCCGGCATCGGGCAAGCAGGGCCGGACCTGACAAGTGCCGCGGCGATCTGCAGTCTGTATGGAGCGGGCTCCCGACTCCTGCCCGCTCCATACTCTGCAGCCTGTGTAGCAGAGCAGGGGAGATGAGAAGCTGTGTATTTGTCTTCTCTCCCCTGCTCTGCAGACGTGCGGGGGGAGGAAGATGAGGGGGCGTGGCTTATTTCTCCCCGTGCAGACCTGCGTCCTCTGCCTTCGCTCCCCGCACGTCTGCACGGGGAGATGCTTGCTCTGGGTGTATGGAGCGGACTCGGGACTCGTGCCCGCTCCATACTCTGCAGCCGGGGGCCGCCGCTAATAGCCAGCATGCAGCGATCGCCGCGGCTGGCTATTAACCCTTTAGATCGCCGCTGTCAAAGCTGACAGCGGCGTCTAAAGGGAGATGTGAACGCTCCCTGGTGGGCTAGTGGGGTGGATCGCCCCCCTGCAGCGCGATCGCGGGGGGAGATCCACTATAGAGGTAGCCGGAGGACTTACCTCTGCTTCCTCCTGTCCCGCTCTGTCATTGATAGATCCAGGCTGGACCAGGCTCTATCAATGGATCACAGAGCACAGAGATTAATAGAGTTCAGTAGAACTCTATTCATCTGTCTGATGAATCTAATGATTCCTCATAAGTCTAATAAAGTGTCCAAAAAAAAAAAAATCATAATAAATAAAAGTTTCAATAAAAGTTTGAAAGACACATAATAACCCAGTGGTCTTCAAACTGTGCCCCTCCAGATGTTACAAAACTACAATTCCCAGCATGCCAGGACAGCCGTTGGCTGTCCAGGCATGCTAGGAGTTGTAGTTTTGCAACATCTGGAGGGCCACAGTTTGAAGACCGCTGCATTAACCCCTTCCATGTTAAAAGTTCAAATCACCCCCTTTTCCTATATAAAAACATGTAAACATATCGCTTCGTGCGTAATTGTACCACCTATTAAAATATAACATTATGTATCCCGTACGGTAAATGTAAAAAAAATACCAAACCACAGATTTGAAATTTTTATAATATCCCATAAAAAAAAGTAAAAAAGCGATTAAAAAGTCAGATCAATACCAAAATGGTACCGATACAAAAAAACAGATTATGGCGCAAAAAATGAGCCCTCATACAGCCTGGTATGCGGAAAAAAAATAAAGCTACAGGGGTTAAAAAATGGCAAATAAAAAAAATTAGAAAAAGTCCAGAATTAGTAAAACATGACGTAAACGATACAAATCTGGTATTGCGTAATCAGGCGCCTAAAGTATAAAACTAACATGTTACCTCAACCACAAGGTAAATGGCGCAGAAAAGAAAACCACGAAATTTGCAAAATTATCTTTTACTATTTCAATTTCACTTCCCTTAATGTATATATTTATATATTTTTTTAGTTCGGAGAATGTTATTGAAAAATTAAAAGGTATCTTAGTAGGTAGTTATGGCTATTATAGGGCGAGGAGGAAAAAACGAGAGTGTAAAAGCGAAAATTGGCCGGGACAAGTAGATCGTCATGAGGGACAAGTAGATTTTGCTCCATTTTAGTCCCGTGGACAAGTAGTTTTTTATAAAATTTCCACACCCCTGTACACAGTAATGTATACACTGGACGTACCATATAATACAACTATAATACTGTATTTATTGGGGTATAACACGCACTGGCCTATAACATGCTCCCTAATTTTTCCGAGGAAATTTGGGTAAAAAAGGTTGAAATGAGGGTGCGTGTAAATGCGTGCAAACCCCAAAACACTCTTTCTAGCCCAACAGAAGCCGCTGTGGTTCAATTAATTAAAGCGGCCGCTATAATTCATAAAACTGCAGCGGCTTCTGCGGGGCTAGAGTCCCAACGCTGCCAGATTCCCATGTCCTCCCCATTCCTGGCTTTACTTGTCCAGTGGGGGCGCTCCTGCACTGTCCTGCACTGTCGCTGTGCACTGATGAGTGACGTTGCGTTGAGGAAGTTACTTGTCAGTGCGCAGCGCACAGTGACAGCGCAGGACACCGCTGGAGCGCCCCCACAGGACAGAATAATATGAAAGCCGGGGATGGGGAGGGACATGGGAATCAGACGGCAGCAGGATCTGGCCCCACAGAAGCCGCTGCAGTTACATGATTGAAAGCGGCCAGAAAGAGCTTATAGGCGTATAACACGCAGATAGACTAAGCTTAAAGGAAAACTGTCACATATTTTCTCCCGCACTATCCACATGTACTGGTGGATAGTGCGGGAGACGCTGATTAAAACGAGCCCTACCTTGGTCTGATCCGCGCCGCCGTTCGCCCGCACTTGTAGTTTTAATCTCTGTGTATATCCGGCTGTAACTGGCAAAGGCGGGGCTTCTGCGGGCTAACGGACACTGACGTCAGCGCCGCTCATGAATATTCATCCCTCCTGTTCTCCCTCTCTTCGCCGCTCCTAACCAGAGGGAGGGATGAATATTCATGAGCGGCGCTGACGTCAGTGTCCGCTAGCCCGCAGAAGCCCCGCCTTTGCCAGTTACAGCCAGATATACACAGAGATTAAAACTACAAGTGCGGGCGAACGGCGGCGCGGATCAGACCAAGGTAGGGCTCGTTTTAATCAGCGTCTCCCGCACTATCCACCAGTACATGTGGATAGTGCGGGAGAAAATATGTGACAGTTTTCCTTTAAAATTTTAGTTAAAAAAATGCATGCTCTATGCTGATAAACAATGGTGTATATTTATATATATATATATATTTAGTTATAAAATTATGTGTGTTAGATACAGTTCGCCTGGCACTGCATATATTAGGTCAAAGCTGACGTATATGGCATCATACGATAGTCGCTGGAAGTCCAAGAGAAAGGAGGTGCTCACGCCCATAGTGCACAAATCGCTTCCAACAATAGGTATGTAGAGAAAAGCACTCGCCACTCTTCTGGTAGTATTTTCTTGTTTCTCTTTATTCAAGTGATAACAAAGTGCATAATGTGAAAGGACAAGCAGCGCCGGGAGAGCTCTTCAAACCGGTCACAGCTGTTTCATAGTACAAGACTACTTCATCGGACCTTCATGTATACACAGTGTGTGTATACATTATAGGGGACGTCCAGTGTATATTTTCTGGTGGCACAAACACTGGACGTCCCCTCTAATGTATACACCCACACACACACTGGACGTCCCCTCTAATGTATACACCCACACTGGACGTCCCCTCTAATGTATACACCCACACACACACTGGACGTCCCCTCTAATGTATACACCCACACTGGACGTCCCCTCTAATGTATACACCCACACACACACTGGACGTCCCCTCTAATGTATACACCCACACACACACTGGACGTCCCCTCTAATGTATACACCCACACACACACTGGACGTCCCCTCTAATGTATACACCCACACACACACTGGACGTCCCCTCTAATGTATACACCCACACTGGACGTCCCCTCTAATGTATACACCCACACACACTGGACGTCCCCTCTAATGTATACACCCACACACACACTGGACGTCCCCTCTAATGTATACACCCACACACACACTGGACGTCCCCTCTAATGTATACACCCACACACACACTGGACGTCCCCTATAATGTATACACCCACACTGGACGTCCCCTCTAATGTATACACCCACACACACTGGACGTCCCCTCTAATGTATACACCCACACACACACTGGACGTCCCCTCTAATGTATACACCCACACACACACTGGACGTCCCCTCTAATGTATACACCCACACACACACTGGACGTCCCCTCTAATGTATACACCCACACACACACTGGACGTCCCCTCTAATGTATACACCCACACACACACTGGACGTCCCCTCTAATGTATACACCCACACACACACTGGACGTCCCCTCTAATGTATACACCCACACACACACTGGACGTCCCCTCTAATGTATACACCCACACACACACTGGACGTCCCCTATAATGTATACACCCACACTGGACGTCCCCTCTAATGTACACACCCACACTGGACGTCCCCTCTAATGTATACACACCCACACTGGACGTCCCCTCTAATGTATACACACACACACTGGACGTCCCCTATAATGTATACACACACACACTGGACGTCCCCTATAATGTATACACACACACACTGGACATCCCCTATAATGTATACACACACACACTGGACGTCCCCTATAATGTATACACACACACTGGACGTCCCCTATAATGTATACACACACACTGGACGTCCCCTATAATGTATACACACACACTGGACGTCCCCTGTAATGTATACACACACTGCACGTCCCCTATAATGTATACACACACACTGGACGTCCCCTATAATGTATACACACACACTGGACGTCCCCTATAATGTATACACACACACTGGACGTCCCCTATAATGTATACACACTGGACGTCCCCTATAATGTATACACACTGCACGTACCCTATAATGTATACACACTGGACGTCCCCTTTAACCCCTTAAGGACTCAGCCCATTTTGGCCTTAAGGACTCAGACAATTAAATTTTTACGTTTTCATTTTTTCCTCCTCGCCTTCTAAAAATCATAACTCTTTTATATTTTCATCCACAGACTAGTATGAGGGCTTGTTTTTTGCGCGACCAGTTGTCCTTTGTAATGACATCACTCATTATATCATAAAATGTATGGCGCAACCAAAAAACACTATTTTTGTGGGGAAATTAAAACGAAAAACGCAATTTTGCTAATTTTGGAAGGTTTCGTTTTCACGCCGTACAATTTATGGTAAAAATGACGTGTGTTCTTTATTCTGAGGGTCAATACGATTAAAATGATACCCATTATTATATACTTTTATATTATTGTTGCGCTTAAAAAAAATCACAAACTTTTTAACCAAATTAGTACGTTTATAATCCCTTCATTTTGATGACCTATAACTTTTTTATTTTTCCGTATAAGCGGCGGTATGGGGGCTCATTTTTTGCGCCATGATCTGTACTTTTTTTTGATACCACATTTGCATATAAAAAACTTTTAATACATTTTTTATAATTTTTTTTTAAATAAAATGTATTAAAAAAGTAGGAATTTTGGACTTTTAAAATTTTTTTTCGTTCACGCCGTTCACCGTACGGGATCATTAACATTTTATTTTAATAGTTCGGACATTTACGCACGCAGCGATACCAAATATGTCTATAAAAAATGTTTTTTACGCTTTTTGGGGGTAAAATAGGAAAAAACGGACGTTTTACTTTTTTATTGGGGGAGGGGATTTTTCACTTTTTTTTTACTTTTACTTTTACATTTTTTTACATTTTTTTTTACACTTGAATAGTCCCCATAGGGGACTATTCATAGCAATACCATGATTGCTAATACTGATCTGTTCTATGTATAGGACATAGAACAGATCAGTATTATCGGTCATCTCCTGCTCTGGTCTGCTCGATCACAGACCAGAGCAGGAGACGCCGGGAGCCGCACGGAGGAAGGTGAGGGGACCTCCGTGCGGCGTTATGAATGATCGGATCCCCGCAGCAGCGCTGCGGGCGATCCGATCGTTCATTTTAATCGCGAACTGCCGCAGATGCCGGGATCTGTATTGATCCCGGCACCTGAGGGGTTAATGGCGGACGCCCGCGAGATCGCGGGCGTCGGCCATTGCCGGCGGGTCCCTGGCTGCGATCAGCAGCCGGGATCAGCCGCGCATGACACGGGCATCGCTCCGATGCCCGCGGTTATGCTTAGGACGTAAATGTACGTCCTGGTGCGTTAAGTACCACCTCACCAGGACGTACATTTACGTCCTGCGTCCTTAAGGGGTTAATATATACACACTGGACGTCCCCTATAATGTATACACACACACTGGACGTCCCCTATAACGTATACACACACTGGACGTCCCCTGTAACGTATACACACACTGGACGTCCCCTGTAATGTATACACACACTGGACGTCCCCTATAATGTATACACACACTGGACATCCCCTATATAGTATACACACACACTGGACGTCCCCTATAACGTATACACACACTAGACGTCCCCTGTAACGTATACACACACTGGACGTCCCCTATAATGTATACACACACTGGACGTCCCCTATAATGTATACACACACTGGACATCCCCTATATAGTATACACACACACTGGACGTCCCCTATAACGTATACACACACTAGACGTCCCCTGTAATGTATACACACACTGGACGTCCCCTATAATGTATACACACACTGGACGTCCCCTATAATGTATACACACACTGGACATCCCCTATATAGTATACACACACACTGGACGTCCCCTATAACGTATACACACACTAGACGTCCCCTATAATGTATACACACACTGGACGTCCCCTGTAATGTGTACACACACTGGACATCCCCTATATAGTATACACACACTGGACATCCCCTATATAGTATACACACACACTGGACGTCCCCTATAACGTATACACACACTAGACGTCCCCTATAATGTATACACACACTGGACGTCCCCTGTAATGTGTACACACACTGGACATCCCCTATATAGTATACACACACACACTGGACGTCCCCTATAACGTATGCACACACTGGACGTCCCCTTTAATGTATACACACTGGACGTACCCTATTATGTATACACATTACATATACCATATCATAAATAATACATGTTAGATGATCATTTACATATAGAAACTTTAAGGGATATCATGATTTTACGTTTTCACCTATGCACAGTACAGGGCGGTGTTTTCCAACCAGTGTGCCTCCAGCTGTTGCAAAACTAGAATTCACAGCAGGCCTGGACAGCCGAAGGCTGTCCAGGCCTGCTGCAAGTTGTAGCTTTGCAACAGCTGGGAACACACCGTTTGGAAAACACTGGCATAGCGGGATATTTAGCAGACTTGTAGGGGGTTGAGCCAATTCCAAAAAAGCAGGAAAATTTTAGCTTGGAATAAATGGCGCTCACCGCACCTGTGCAGCCAGCAATCCATTCATTCTCTATGGGACGTCTAAACATTACGGAACGCTGCTCTGAGTCAGTCCTAAAACCGATCCACTAGCATCTTCTATTCCGCAGAGAACCATTTAATGGGCCCTAGACATAAACTGGGGCTAAAGTAGAGGCCCCAACACAGCTTTGATCCAATTTCTTTAAGATTTCCTTCTATCCCCTGGTGGACGCCTCACCTCCATGCATGGAGTCAATCCGGATGTGCAGCCTGTTCTGACCTGACAGCAGTTCTTTTAAGGCACTGAAGTCGAAGATGTTCCGCAGCATGTTAGCGTACGCCTCTACGGAGTCCACAATCTCCACTGCAAGGCAAGAAGACATGGCGGGGATAAGGAAGCGCTGGAGACTGAGAACATACGAAACGAAAAGATATTATTGATTCTCATTTTCACAGATTTATTAACTATCGTCAGGGTCAGCAACTCTGCAGACCCCGCAAACTTCTATACGTACAGCGTCCCTTTTAGGACATAGTCGTCAAACGTAACTCCGTCCCACATCAAGTGAAACAGCGCCTCCTCCCTCGCACCAATCGCCATCAGCCACAACTCCCTCCTCCCTCATCTGAAACTCCATCATCCAAAACTCCATCATCCCTCAGACGAAACTTTCTGCCGCATAGCAGAGCCGACACTGAATAGCGTGTACAGCAGAACACGTATAGCAGAGAGCCGTCACTTATTCGGCTCTGCTATACGGCACAACGTTTTTCGTCTGAGGGATAACAGAGTTTTGGATGAGGGAGTTACGGATGATGGAGGAGGGAGTTGTGGCTGATGATTGACTGGAGACTGGTCTGAGGGAGGAGGCGGGGCACCGTTTCGCCTGACGTGTGACGGAGTTACGGCTGACGATGTCCCAAAGTGGACGCAGTATATACGGGAATAACTGCTCCATGTATATAGGGGGAAAAAACTGACCCTGATACGGGGAACAAGACACAACCAAGTGTTTAGAATAAAATACTATTCTCTTTATTAAGAAGCTGACAACGGCGCCATTTAAACTCTTACTGTTTGTTGACCCCTTTTTGCCAGTACAGTGGTCCCTCAACATACGATGGTAACGGGTTCCAGGCGGAGCATCGTATGTTGAGATAACACTGACACTATACATGGAGGCACACAGACAGATGCTCAATGATACTCACATGTCCCCACCGCTCCGGCCCATCCGTTCACCGCTCCTCTCCTGCCATATCACTACCTCGCCACTGCCCTGCGCCATCATCACGTCGCCGCTCACGCGGGGTGCCGTGAGCGGCGACGTGATGATGGCGACAAAGAGCAACAGTGCAGGGCAGCAAATGAGCGGCGAACTGACAGGCCGGAGCGGCGGGGACATGCAAGTATTAATCAGCGGGGGCACATTAAACGGCTATCCGGCGGAAGCTGAAGCAGCCAGCAGTTTTTGCGATGGCCCCAACACACAGAAGCATCACATGTTGAAACGATCGTATGTCGGGGCCATCGTATGTCGGGGGACCACTGTACAGACCAGCGACGGCTCTCACGGATTACGTGTCTGTCTGGTGCAATGTTGGGTGTTGTGCAATGCACTTGTACAATGTGATAAGGTGTTTGTTTTATGACACCTCTTATTGGGATATACACAAGTGGTTCTATTTTAAAGGGGTTATCCAGACCGCTCCCTGTCTGTCTCCAGGTTAGGTGTGGTATTAGAACTTGGCTCCATTCACTTCAATGGAACAGAGCTGCAGAACCACAACCAACTTGGAGACAGACAGGGAGCGGTCTTTGAAAGAAATTATCTCAGTTTTTTGATTCCTGGATAACCCCTTTAACCCCTAAACGTACACGTTAGACAACACAGGGTTTTCTTGCAATAAGCTGGCACGGTAGTCACCGCACCATCCATCATGTGTGCCAAGCAGGGTTATAAATACTGCAAGAACGCTACAGGAAAATCCGATACACTATGTCAGGGTTTCCCAACCAGTGTGCCTCCAGCTGTTGCAAAACTACAACTCCCAGCATGCCCGGACAGCCGTTGGCTGTCCGGGCATGCTGGGAGTTGTAGTTTTGGAACAGCTGGAGGCACACTGGTTGGGAAAGACTGCATTATGTAATGCCTAGTGCAGGGCATTAAAAGGGGTACTCGGCCCCTAGACATCTTATCCCCTACCAAAGGATAGGGGATAAGATGTCTGATCACGGGGGTCCCACTGCTGCAGCCCCCGAGTCATCAGCTCCGAGTCATTGCTCCGTGGCTCATGATACAGGGACTGGCAGTTCATGACATCATGGATCCGCCCCCTCATGACGTCACGCTCCACCCCCTTAATGCAAGTCTATGGGAGGGGGCGTGACTTAACACGCCCCCTCCCATAATCTCTGAAATGCTCCGCTGTATTTGCCAACAGGCTTATGCCTAGGCTGTCAGGGCATCATGGGAGTTGTAGTTTTGCAAGAGCTGCAGAACCACAGGTTCGGGATCACCGCTTTAGGCTATAGTCGCACGCGAGTCGGAGCCACTGTCTGCAAATCCAACCGCAAGAATAGCGCAGACCAGGGAAGAACACAATGTTACCTGTAAATGGTTTAAACTTATTCTCCAGATCGAACTGCTGCTTCCCGATGGTGGCCAGGTCAACATGGAGGTCGGGGCAGATGGCGAATTCCTCGATGGTCTTACTGAGCTGGAAGATTTTATCAGTGATAGCTTCGGTTGCAGGGCCTGATGGAAACATGAGAACAGTCCGCTCGGGTTAACCCCTCATTACACAGCACCTGCCAAGACCTTATTTGACCCGTCAACCTCTACATACAGTGCGTGGAACCCCCTACTGACAACTAACCGTGTCATATGATAGAAAGGCTGGAAAAGGATTAAATAAAAGCATTAAAGGGGTATTCCAGGAAAAATTTTTTTTATATATATCAACTGGCTCCAGAAAGTAAAACAGATTTGTAAATTACTTCAATTAAAAAAATCTTAATCCTTTCAGTACTTATGAGCTTCTGAAGTTAAGGTTGTTCTTTTCTGTCTAAATCCTCTCTGATGACACGTGTCTCGGGAAACGCCCAGTTTAGAAGCATAACAAACCTCTTCCAAACTGGGCGTTTCCCGAGACACGTGTCATCAGAGAGCACTTAGACAGAAAAGAACAACCTTAACTTCAGAAGCTCATAAGTACTGAAAGGATTAAGATTTTTTAATAGAAGTAATTTACAAATCTGTTTAACTTTCTAAAGCCAGTTGGTATATATAAAAAAGTTTTTTCCTAGAATACCCCTTTAACCCCTTAAGGACCGGGGTTTTTTCCGTTTTTGCATTTTCGTTTTTTGCTCCTTGCCTTTAAAAAATCGTAACTCTTTTAATTTTGCACCTATAAATCCATATGATGGCTTATTTTTTGCGCCACCAATTCTACTTTGTAATGACATCAGTCATTTTGCCCAAAAATCTACGGTGAAACGGAAAAAAAAAATCATTGTGCGACAAAACTGAAAAAAACAAACGCCATTTTGTAACTTTTGGGGGCTTCCGTTTCTACGTAGTACATTTTTCGGTAAAAATGACACCTTATCTTTATTCTTTTGGTCCATACGATTAAAATGATCCCCTACTTGTATAGGTTTGATTTTGTCCTAACTACATGCAGGAAAATTAATACGTTTAAAATTGTCATCTTCTGACCCCTATAACTTTTTTATTTTTCCGTGTATTGGGCGGTATGAGGACTCATTTTTTGCGCCGTGATCTGAAGTTTTTAATGATACCATTTTTGCATTGATAGGACTTATTGAATTTTTTTGCGCGCACGCCATTGACCGAGCGGTTTAATTAATGATATATTTTTATAATTCGGACATTTCCGCACGCGGTGATACCATATATGTTTATTTTTTTTTTATTTACACTGTGTTTTTTTTTTTATTGGAAAAGGGGGGTGATTCAAACTTTTAATAGGGGAGGAGTTAAATGATATTCATTCACTTTATTTGTTCACTTTATTTTTGCAGTGTTATAGCTCCCATAGGGACCTATAACACTGCACACACTGATCTCTTATACTGATCATTGTTATCCCATAGGGACCTATAACACTGCACACACTGATCTCTTATACTGATCATTGTTATCCCATAGGGACCTATAACACTGCACACACTGATCTCTTATACTGATCATTGTTATCCCATAGGGACCTATAACACTGCACACACTGATCATTGTTATCCCATAGGGACCTATAACACTGCACACACTGATCTTCATCATTGATCACTGGTTTCTCATAAGAAACCAGTGATCAACGATTCTGCCGCATGACTGCTCAGGCCTGGATCTCAGGCACTGAGCAGTCATTCGGTGATCGGACAGTGAGGAGGCAGGTAGGGACCCTCCAGCTGTCCTGTAAGCTGTTCGGGATGCTGTGATTAGCCGCGGCTATCCCGAACAGCCCGACTGAGCTAGCCAGCAACTTTCACTTTTAGCTGCGCGGCTCAGCTCTGAGCTCAGCTGCGCGCTATTAGAGGCAGGTCACGGCTTCACTATGACGCCAGGCCCGCCGTGATATGACGCGGGGTTACTGTGTAACCCCGCGTTATATCAGGAGAGCAGGACCAAGGACGTACCGGTACGTCCTTGGTCCTTAAGGGGTACTGCAGAGGAAATAATTGTTTTTATATCAACTGGTGCCAGAAAGTTAAACAGATTTGTAAATTACTTCAATTTAAAAATCTTAATCCTTTCAGTACTTATCAGCTGCTGTATACTCCACAGGAAGTTGTGTATGTCTTTGCTGTCCGATCACAGTGCTCTCTGCTGACACCTCTGTCAATGTCAGGAACTGTCCAGAGCAGGAGAAGTTTGTGATGGGGATTTCCTCTTACTTTGGACAGTTCCTGACACTGTAGCACAAATCTCTTCCCTATGCTGATACTTTGCTACAATGTATCAGTGCAGTTCAGGCTGAAGTGTTAAAGTAAAACGGTCACCAGTTCACCAGCACTGCCTCTGGCTGTCCGGGCATGCTGGGAGTTTTGTAGTTTTGCAACGGCTGGAGGCTCTCTGGTTGGGAAACACTGCCTTAAAGGAGTTAGTCGGGAAAAAAATGTATTTTTATATATCAACTGGCTCCAGTAAGTTAAACAAATTTGTAAATTACTTCTATTAGAAAATCTTAATCCTTCCAGTACTTATCAGCTGCTGAAGTTGAGTTGTTCTTTCCTGTCTGACAACAGTGCTCTCTGCTGACATCTCTGCCTGTCTCGGGAACTGCACAGAGTAGAAGAGGCTTGCTATGGGGATTTGCTTCTACTCTGGACAGTTCCTGAGACAGGTGTCATCAGAGAGCACTTAGACAGAAAATAACTCAACTTCAGCAGCTCATAAGTACTGAAAGGATTAAGATTTTTTTTATAGAAGTAATTTACAAATCTGTTTAACTTTCTGGAGCCAGTTGATACATAAAAATAAATAATTTCCTGGAATACCCCTTTAACACCTTAGAAGTCTATGCAGAGAAACGTACAGATCTCTCTCGAGTCGGGGAGCCGCTTCCCAGGAGGCCAATAACTCACGATGGCAGTGGGTCTCAGGAGGGAGACCCGGGGAGATCAACAACTTTTGACACATTTAATTGACCTGTCAAAAGTTTTTTTAATGACAGTAGATGTAGAGATTTTCTCACCTCCATTGGAAGTGTTGTATTTAATGCCAAAGTCTCCGTTGGGGCCCCCGGGGTTGTGACTGGCCGTCAGGATTATTCCACCAATAGCTTTGATTTTGCGGATGATGCAGGACACGGCCGGAGTGGACAAGATGCCGTTCTGCCCAATGACCAGACGACCAATCTGAAAAAATAAAAATAAATTTATATTATATATATATATATATATATATATATATATATATATAAAGATAAAATATATTACATTGCAGTGATGGGATTCTAGATTCATGTGTTTTAATCTTAAAAGGCGAATTCCGATGTCAGGGTAACAAAAACATTGCTTACCCATCTGCCCTGGTTCTGAAAACATGAAAAATCCATTTGTTTTGGGGTCTTAGTTCTGGACTTCCTGGCTGTACCTTCTGGTTGAGCAGTAGCTCAGTACAACAATTCCCATAATGCATTGCTTTCCATCAGCTCTTCATCACAGTTCTCCCACAGCACTCCTGCCAGTTCCTAACCCAGAGCTATCGAAGAACATCTCAATTTACAGCAGACCGTAGTTGGCAGCACCTACAGTAATCATTCCCTGTCTGCTCCTCTGCCTGTGGCATTGTTTAGCACAAGTCAGCATGCTGTAACCACACCTTATTCTTCCCTAAATGTCCCAATAAAAATATATACAGTGACCCCCCCCCCCCCCCCCCCCACCTATGATGGCCCCGTCTCTCAGGGACCATCGCATGGTGAAGGCAGCATCAACATACGATGCTTTTGTATGTTGGGCCATCGCATAAACGGCTATCCGGCAGCGCAGACTGCTTCAGCTGCCACCCACCGGATAGCCGTTTACGGTGCCCCGTGTGGTCCGCTGACGATCACTTACCTGTCCTCGGGGCTCCGGCACGTCCTCTTCGGGATCCCCTGCATCGTCGGCGCTCTCCGTCGTCATCACGTCGCTGCGCACGCCGTTCCGTCATCCAATAGGAGCAGCGTGCGTAGCGACGTGATGGCGGCGACGGAGAGTGAGGATGCCGGGCAAGCAGAGGCCTTGCCGGAATGTCGTGGACACCCCGGGGACGCGGCGACAGCGATGGAGGGCGACATCCAGGGCAGCGGTGACGGTCCGGAGCGGCGGGGACAGGTGAGTATAACCTCCAATACCAGTGGTCTTCAACCTGCGGACCTCCAGATGTTGCAAAACTACAACTCCCAGTATGCCCGGACAGCCGTTTGCTGTCCGGGCATGCTGGGTGTTGTAGTTTTGCAACATCTGGAGGTCCGCAGGTTGTAGACCACTGTCCAATACTTTACATTGCACGGATCCCTCAACATACGATGGTTTCAACAAACGATGGTCCGTTTGGAACGGATTACCATCGTATGTTGAGGGACCACTGTATGTATATGACGGGAGATGGTGATGTAGCTGTGGAGGTTGGTCAGAGATGACATCATTCAGGGGGCGGGGCTAGAACTCAGAGACAAGATCCAGCCACGCCTCCTGAGACAACAGAGAATGGAGAGTTTTCTCAGTAGAGAGGGAAGAGTCAGTGAGCTGCTGAGACAACACCACACTGACAATGAGAGGACTACACAACTGCCTGTCAGGAGTAGAGGGAGAAGTCGTTGAGCTGCTGAGACAATGAGTGGACTACACAACTTCCTGTCAGAGGTGATCATGCAAAAACATGCTGAAGCCAGGACAATTTGTGAGAACACTATATTAGTAAGTTATATATCGTGGGGTGATGGTCATATTTAAATGCAATTTACTGATATTGGGATACCCCTTTAAGATTTGAGGAATACAAATGTTATACATCCACTCCTTATTACTTTCAATACAGAAACATTTTGATTACCGGACCCAGTATCCTTGGATTCATGAACCGCTGGATATCAGCCTTCAATTTATTCCTAAACATTAAATGTCGCAGGAAAAAGTCGCACAGAACCAGCCTGTGACTTTTCCTATGACAAATTTAGACAAAAAAAAGATGTCTAAATTGCTTGATAAATTCCCCTCTATGTATTTGAAGCTGAGCACCACGGAATAATGGCTTACGCATTGTGCATGCTGCAAAAAATGTTACATCACACACTAAAAGGGATAGCGAGACAGTGAATACCATTTTTCCCTTGCTGTACCGAATGATATCTCTATGATTATGGTACATATGAGATATATATACACACACACATACACAGTATATATATATATATATATATATATATATATATATATATATATACATACAAAGTCCAAAGTGTTAGGCACAGCTCACTCGTACGCCCTTTCTGCGTCTCGGACGAGACTGAACCACAACTCGTATAAATTATGAAAAATGAAGAGATGTCCAGCGCAGGTTCCAAGCAATACGAAATAATTTATTCAGCAGTAACACGACATGATGACAGGTAGGTGACGCGTTTCAGCCACAATCTGCGGCCTTAGTATGACTAAGGCCGCAGATTGTAGCTGAAACGCGTCACCTACCTGTCATCATGTCGTGTTACTGCTGAATAAATTATTTCGTATTGCTTGGAACCTGCGCTGGACATCTCTTCATTTTTCATTATATATACACATACACACACACACACATATATACATATCTTGCTAGGGATGCCCCAATACCCCCTTTTTTTAAGACCGAGTACGAGTACCGATACTTTAATTCTAGTACTCGCCGATACCAAGTACGAGTACTTATATTTTAAAGGGGTTATCCAGGAAAACACTTTTTTTCCATATATCAACTGGCTCCAGAAAGTTAAACAGATTTGTAAATTACTTCTATTAAAAAATATTAATCCTTTCAGTACTTATGAGCTTCTGAAGTTAAGGTTGTTCTTTTCTGTCTAAGTGCTCTCTGATGACACGTGTCTCTGGAACCACCCAGTTTAGAAGCAAATCCCCATAGCAAACCTCTTCTAAACTGGGCGGTTCCCGAGACACGTGTCATCAGAGAGCACTTAGATAGAAAAGAACAACCTTAACTTCAGAAGCTCATAAGTACTGAAAGGATTAATATTTTTTAATAGAAGTAATTAACAAATCCGTTTAACTTTTTTTTAGCCAGTTGATATATAAAAAAAATTATTTTTCCTGGATAACCCCTTTAACCCCTTAAGGACTCAGGGTTTTTCCGTTTTTGCACTTTCCTCCTTACCTTTTAAAAATCATAACCCTTTCAATTTTCCACCTAAAAATCCATATTATGGCTTATTTTTTGCGTCGCCAATTCTACTTTGCAGTGACAGTCATTTTACCCAAAAATGCACGGCGAAACGGGAAAGAAAATCATTGTGCGACAAAATCGAAGAAAAAACGTCATTTTGTAACTTTTGGGGGCTTCCGTTTCTACGTAGTACATTTTTCGGTAAAAATGACACCTTATCTTTATTCTGTAGGTCCATACGGTTAAAATGATCCCCTACTTATATAGGTGATTTTGTCGCACTTCTGGAAAAAATCATAACTACATGCAGGAAAATGTATACGTTTAAAAATGTCATCTTCTGACCCCTATAACTTTATTTTTCCATGTACAGGGCGGTATGAGGACTCATTTTTTGCGCCGTGATCTGAAGTTTTTATCGGTATTTGCTTTGATCGGACTTTTTGATAACTTTTTATTCATTTTTTAATGGTATAAAAAGTGACCAAAATACGCTTTTTTGGACTTTGGAATTTTTTTGCGTGTACGCCATTGACCGTGCGGTTTAATTAACGATATATTTTTATAGTTTGGACATTTACGCATGCGGCGATACCATATATGTTTATTTTTTTTATTTTTTTTACAGTTTTATTTTTTTATGGGAAAAGGGGGGTGATTCAAACTTTTATTAGGGAAGGGGTTAAATGACCTTTATTAACACCTTTTTTTTTACATTTTTTTTTGCAGTGTTATAGGTCCCATAGGGACCTATAACACTGCACACACTGATTTCTTATACTGATCATTGTTATCCCATAGGGACCTATAACACTGCACACACTGATCTCTTATACTGATCATTGTTATCCCATAGGGACTTATAACACTGCACACACTGATCTCTTATACTGATCATTGTTATCCCATAGGGACCTATAACACTGCACACACTGATCTCTTATACTGATCATTGTTATCCCATAGGGACCTATAACACTGCACACACTGATCTCTTATACTGATCATTGTTATCCCATAGGGACCTATAACACTGCACACACTGATCTCTTATACTGATCATTGTTATCCCATAGGGACCTATAACACTGCACACACTGATCTCTTATACTGATCATTGTTATCCCATAGGGACCTATAACACTGCACACACTGATCTCTTATACTGATCATTGTTATCCCATAGGGACCTATAACACTGCACACACTGATCTCTTATACTGATCATTGTTATCCCATAGGGACCTATAACACTGCACACACTGATCTCTTATACTGATCATTGTTATCCCATAGGGACCTATAACACTGCACACACTGATCTCTTATACTGATCATTATTATCCCATAGGGACCTATAACACTGCACACACTGATCTCTTATACTGATCATTGTTATCCCATAGGGACCTATAACACTGCACACACTGATCTCTTATACTGATCATTGTTATCCCATAGGGACCTATAACACTGCACACACTGATCTCTTATACTGATCATTGTTATCCCATAGGGACCTATAACACTGCATACACTGATCTCTTATACTGATCATTGTTATCCCATAGGGACCTATAACACTGCACACACTGATCTATTATACTGATCATTATTATCCCATAGGAGACTATAACACTGCACACACTGATCTTCTACACAGATCACAGGCGTGTATTAACACGCCTGTGATCAGTGTTATCGGCGCTTGACTGCTCCTGCCTGGATCTCAGGCACGGAGCAGTCATTTGCCGATCGGACACCGAGGAGGCAGGTAAGGGCCCTCCCGGTGTCCGGTCAGCTGTTCGGGACGCCGCAATTTCACTGCGGCGGTCCCGAACAGCCCGACTGAGCAGCCGCTTCTAAAGGGTTAATACCGCATGTGTGGTATTAGCCGCGGTCCGGGCCGTTGATGAGCGCCGGGACCGACGCGATATGATGCGGGATTGCGGCGCGATCCCGCTTCATATCGCGGGAGCCGGCGCCGGACGTAAATATACGTCCTGCGTCGTTAAGGGGTTAAAGGGAATCTGACCCCAGGGTGACCCGATTTCTGGTGCTGATTACCGTATGATATGTGGGTCCTTGTTGTGTACAATTTAGGCGGCTGTGGTAGTAGGAGCCAAGATTTCTCTCTTCTCCATTGGACAGAACAGGGAATTTGCATTGGCGGTGAGAACGATGACCACATGGTGAGCGGCGGTAGAAACCGGGTCACCTGCACTGTCTACCTATAGATTCAAGTTAGTGCAGGTGACTCCGCTGTAAGATTGTCTTTAATAGGTAGTGTCCCCTTGCAGACATTAGCAGCAGCCCCCTTGTAGACAGCAGCCCCCCGGTAGACATAAGTAGCAGCCCCCTGTAGACCACAGCCCCCCTTTAGACAGCAGCAGGGGCCCCCCATTTAGACAGCAGCAGGGGCCCCCTCATTTAGACACCAGCAGGGGCCCCCCATTTAGACACCAGCAGGGGCCCCCCATTTAGACACCAGCAGGGGCCCCCCATTTAGACACCAGCAGGGACCCCCCATTTAGACACCAGCAGGGGCCCCCCATTTAGACAGCGGCAGCCCCCCCCCCCCCCCGGTAGACATTAGTAGAAGCCCCCCTCCTTGCAGGCAGCTCACCTCCTCTGTCCCGTCCTCCGGACCGCATCATGTGGTCCTATGGAGGAGCATGTGACATATACGTCACTCCGCCTCCTCCGTAGCGTAACGCCGGGCGCAGGGGAGGAGGCGGAGTGACGTGTGTGTCACATGCTCCTCCATAGGACGACATGATGCGGCCCGGAGGACGGAAGAACGGAAAAACGGGACAGTGGAGCGGCAGCAGGTATCGGGGACATTAAACGAGTCCCCGATACCATGCAAATAGCTAGTATCGGCCCCGATACCGATACCAGTATCAAGACATCCCTATATCTTGCACACACATACACAGATAGATAAATACACACACACACACATATAATCGTACATACATATACTGCACACACATACTAATTATATATATATATATACACACACACAGTCGTCCCTCAAGTTACAATATTTATTTGTTCCAGGACGACCATTGTATGTTGAAACCATTGTATGTTGAGACCAGAACTCTGGAAACCTGGTAATCGGTTCTGAAGCCACCAAAATGTCATCCGAAAATAGGAAAAAGTGAGAATTAAAGATAAAAATAAGTAGATAACTAATATAGATAAAGCAAATCCTTATATATAAAAGTAAGAAAGATCTGCTGGGAGCTGTAAATCACTGTCTATGTCAGTGTTTCCCAACCAGGGTGCCTCCAGCTGTTGCAAAACTACAACTCCCAGCATGCCCGGGCAGCCGTTGGCTGTCCGGGCATGCTGGGAGTTGTAGTTTTGCAACAGCTGGAGGCACCCTGGTTGGGAAACAATGGTTTAAGTAGAGGACAGGGGCTTCTTCAGGGTCCTATACAGTACACACTGTGTCCCAAATGGAGCCGCCCTTACTTGTTGTCCTAAGGAGCAGGTAACCCTGGTACAGGTAAGGAGTAGTACAGAACTTGTAGTTCCTCCCTGTACTGTAGGGGGCGCTACCAGACAGCCAGTCAGTGCATACATTTCAGTAATACAGGCGATTTACCAGTAAAATGCCCATTCTGATTGGTCAGTTCCTCCAGTTGTGACAGGTATCACAGATCTGGACTGTCTGTACATTGTATGTTGAGTCTGGTTTCAAGTTACAATGGTCCAGAAAAAAAACATTGTATGTTGAAACTATTGTATGTTGAGGCCATTGTAAGTTAAGGGATCACTGTATTACAGTAATAATTACAAACACACAAACACTACATTACACACATATACATACATATATTGCGCACACACATTACACACACACACACACACATATAATCGTACATACATATACTGCACACACATACTAATTATATATATATATATATATATATATATATATATATATATATATATATACACACACACAGTCGTCCCTCAAGTTACAATATTTATTTGTTCCAGGACGACCATTGTATGTTGAAACCATTGTATGTTGAGACCAGAACTCTGGAAACCTGGTAATCGGTTCTGAAGCCACCAAAATGTCATCCGAAAATAGGAAAAAGTGAGAATTAAAGATAAAAATAAGTAGATAACTAATATAGATAAAGCAAATCCTTATATATAAAAGTAAGAAAGATCTGCTGGGAGCTGTAAATCACTGTCTATGTCAGTGTTTCCCAACCAGGGTGCCTCCAGCTGTTGCAAAACTACAACTCCCAGCATGCCCGGGCAGCCGTTGGCTGTCCGGGCATGCTGGGAGTTGTAGTTTTGCAACAGCTGGAGGCACCCTGGTTGGGAAACAATGGTTTAAGTAGAGGACAGGGGCTTCTTCAGGGTCCTGTACAGTACACACAGTGTCCCAAATGGAGCCGCCCTTACTTGTTGTCCTAAGGAGCAGGTAACCCTGGTACAGGTAAGGAGTAGTACAGAACTTGTAGTTCCTCCCTGTACTGTAGGGGGCGCTACCAGACAGCCAGTCAGTGCATACATTTCAGTAATACAGGCGATTTACCAGTAAAATGCCCATTCTGATTGGTCAGTTCCTCCAGTTGTGACAGGTATCACAGATCTGGACTGTCTGTACATTGTATGTTGAGTCTGGTTTCAAGTTACAATGGTCCAGAAAAAAAACATTGTATGTTGAAACTATTGTATGTTGAGGCCATTGTAAGTTAAGGGATCACTGTATTACAGTAATAATTACAAACACACAAACACTACATTACACACATATACATACATATATTGCGCACACACATTACACACACACACACACATATATACATACACACAATCTGTACATACATATATTGCACACACACACAAATACCGAACATACCTATACTGCACTATATATATATATATATATATATATATATATATATATATATATATATACACACACACATATATATATATATATATATATACAGTCATGGCCGTAAATGTTGGCACCCCTGAAATTTTTCAAGAAAATGAAGTATTTCTCACAGAAAAGGATTGCAGTAACACGGGTTTATTCCCTTTGGGGGAGATTTATCAAAACCAGTGCAGAGAAAAATGCCCAGTTGCCCATAGCAACCAATCAGATCGCTTCTTTCACTTTGCACAGGCCTTGTTAAAAAGGAAAGAAGTGATCTGAATGGTTGCTATGGGCAACTCAGCAAATTTTCCTCTTGACAGGTTTTGATAAATCGTCCCCTTTGTGTGTATTGGAACTTAACAAAAAAAGCAAATTGGACATAATGTCACCAAACTCCAAAAATGGGCTGGACAAAATTATTGGCACCCGTAACTTAATATTTGGTTGCGCACCCTTTGGAAAAAATAACAGAAATCAGTGTCTTCCTATAACCATCAATAAGCTTCTTACACCTCTCAGCCGGAATGTTGGACCACTCTTCCTTTACAAACTGCTCCAGGTCTCTTATTGGAAGGCGCCTTTTCCCAACAGTAATTATAAGATCTCTCCACAGGTGATCAATGGGATTTAGATCTGGACTCATTGCTGACACTTCAGAACTCTCCAGCACTTTGTTGTCATCCATTTCTGGGGCTTTTTGATGTATGTTTGGGGTCATTGTCCTGCTGGAAGACCCAAGATCTCAGACACAAACTCAGCTTTCTGACACTGGGCTGTACAGTGCGACCCAAAATCCATTGGTAATCCTCAGATTTCATGATGTCTTGTACACATTCAAGGCCCCCAGTGCCAGAGGCAGCAAAACAACCCCAAAATATCATTGACCTCCACCATATTTCACTGTAGGTACTGTGTTCTTTTCTTTGTAGGCCTCATTACGTTTTCGGTAAACAGTAGAATGATGCGCTTTACCAAAAAGCTCTATCTTGTCTCATCTGTCCACAAGACGTTTTCCCAGAAGGATTTTGGTTACTCAAGTTCATTTTGTGTAGTCTTTCTTTTTTCTGTCTCTGTGTCAGCAGTGGGGTCCTCCTGGGTCTCCTCCATAGTGGGGTCCTCCTGGGTCTCCTCCATAGTGGGGTCCTCCTGGGTCTCCTCCATAGTGGGGTCCTCCTGGGTCTCCTCCATAGTGGGGTCCTCCTGGGTCTCCTCCATAGTGGGGTCCTCCTGGGTCTCCTCCATAGTGGGGTCCTCCTGGGTCTCCTCCATAGTGGGGTCCTCCTGGGTCTCCTCCATAGCGTTTCATTTCATTTAAATGTGGACGGATAGTTCGCGCTGACACTGATGCTCCCTGAGCCTGCAGGACAGCTTGAATATCTTTGGAACTTGTTTGGGGCTGCTTATCCACCATCCGGACTATCCTGTGTTTACACATTTCATAAATTTTTCTCTTCTGTCCACGCCCAGGAAGATTATCTACAGTGACATGGGTTGCAAACTTCTTGATAATGTTGCTCACTGTGGACAAAGGTAAATCTAGATCTCTGGGGATGGACTTGTAACCTTGAGATTGTTGATATTTTTTCCACAATTTTGGTTCTCAAGTCCTCAGACAGTTCTCTTCTCTTTCTGTTGTCCATGCTTAGTGTGGCACACACACACACACAATGCAAAGGCTAAGTGAACTTCTCTCCTTTTTATCTGCTTTCAGGTGTGATTTTTATATTGCCCACACCTGTTACTTGCACCAGGTGAGTATAAAGGAGCATCACATGCTTGAAACAATCTTATTTTTCCACAATTCTGAAAGGTGCCAATAATTTTGTCCAGACCATTTTTGGAGTTTGGTGACATTATGTTCAATTTGCTTTTTTCCTCCCTTTTTTGGTTTAGTTCCAATACACACAAATTTCAGGGGTGCCAACATTTACGGCCATGACTGTATAATATACATCGTATGGCCATCGTGTGTCGAAAAAAACGTATGTCGGGGTCATCGTAACTTGAGGGA